>NC_069504.1:1009506525-1009806525 GCF_027579735.1 Bombina bombina | reverse complement strand
AATTTTTAAATGCTGGCACATCTATGACGGCCCATTGTTGCTTTGCCAAAAAAGTGTCAGGCTTTGTGGCACAGACATGATGGGCATATAAATTAGTTTGTGCGACAATGTTCCCCAATACATCATCACCCAGAAACACCTCCATAAACTGTCGGGGGATAAATCCTGCTACATCCAGATGGATGCCAGGATTTGCGCTGAAGGGTGGGATATCTGGCCTCTGGTGATGAGACGGTACCCACTCGTCAGCAGCAATGGCAGCTGGAGCAACACGTCTCCTTCTGGCATGGGGGGCTAGCAGCCACAGATACATCACTATCAGTGGAAACTGTATCTAATGATGTATCTGAGCATATGGCAGGGTCAAATTTGGGGTCTGATTCAGACATAGAGGCGTCTGACTCTGACGCAAGGATGGCATACACCTCCTCAGTACTATATGTTCTATGTGACATGATTTATTTTTATCTGTCACAGAGAAAAAAAAATCACTAATAAAAAAATCAACACAAAATTTAAATTAACTAAATGGCTCTGAAAAATGCACAGAGCAAAAAAGTGCTGTTGAGCAATAGCCAGTGATTTTTTTATAGTGATCACTGGCAAGCTAGGGGTTAATGGCTCTGAAAAGAACCTTTGGGTCTAACAATTTTTTTACAAATATGTTATCTAAATCTCTCTCTCCTAAACACAGATCTCTCTCTCTCTCTCCCACAAAAATGCAAGTGAGGAGAGGGAGGGAGATCCACACTGGTCAGAGTCAATATTTACTAATATTGACATGATCAGACAAATGGAATATTTTATTATTAAAATTGTAATTATAGGGGCAAGCTCAGATTGGATGACCCTAGCCTGCCCCTATGATGAGGCAGTCTAAGAAAACCCCCAGAAGCCCCATGATGCACTGGGCATTGTCATTTTTGAATCTACATGGGGGAGGGGGGCTATATGGGGCTATTTTATTTAAGAAATATATTTAAAAAATTGATGTTATTTTACTAAGTGCATCGACTCACCAAGGCACTTAGCACACTTTCAGAGCATCAAAAGCCTGCCTGATGACATCCGATGCTCTGCTTGACTGCTGGGCTCCATGTGGAGTGAAACTGGAAGTGAACGCTCCGTGGGATCAATCAAAACTGAGCCCGGCAGTCAGGAACAGTATTGCAGGATGCCTCAACATCGGGGCATCACTGCAATACTGTTTGAGAGGCTGGGAGCAATCTTGATCACTTCCAGCGCTCAGATTACCTGAGGACGTGTCAGGCGTGTCCTTGGTCCTTAACTGACACCCTTTGTAGGACGTGCCTGACACGTCCTTGGTCCCCAAGGGGTTAAAAGGTATCAGAAACTAGGAATTTCCCTCCTTTTCATTTTAAGGCCCCGATATTCAAAACATCGACAAATCGACAAGAGAGTGCTTGTTTGGGTTTGCCAGGCTCACAGTCCTTCGTTCCGTCAATATATTCTAAAAAAGAGGGCTGAGCCCCATTGTGCTGATGAGTAACGATTGGTCTTCCATAGGATATAACTTCAGTAAAAGTCCAGCGACATCGCCACTGAGCTGTAATTTAGGCGGCAGGAGAAGCTGCCTTTAAGGTGTATTTACACAAAATAGACTGTGTTCACGAAAATAAACAAAGTTTTCTATGTAGTAACACATCAAATGATGCATAAGTATATTCAGTTTCACTGTACTAGGTTTGTCACACTGGGAAATATCCCCACTGAAGAGCAGGTGAGACTGATAGGACTGAAAAGGGATAGCTAAAATGTACAATCATGTTTTACTTATAATTTTGTGAGTGCATTGAAAAAAACGTGTTTTAAATTAATATATATCTATATAGATGTAGCTATAGATATATATTAATAAAGAACATGTATTCTATAGTGCAATCGCAAAATTATAAGTAAAACACAATTGCAATCTCAGTATTATGAAATATGAATATTACAAATGTGAATATTATAATTGTGAATGCACATTCTTAATATAATGTAAATATGAATATTGAGAATGCATAATCTCAATCTTAAAATAAGTAAAAATACACACCTAAGGACACAATAAATTAATAGAAGATTAGTACTGTCAGGTGTACAGTTTACATACATATTCTAACAATAATGCAATACAATACATATACATTAAACAATGTATTTACACATATTATATACCCACAATCCCCCAGTTCCTATAGGTGTATTATTTAATTCACTATTATATTGTAAGAACAGGAGTTGAGTTTCTGTTAACACATGTAAATTGTATTGTCATACAGTACTGTGTAAAGGGATCATTTACATTACATCTTCAATGAAGGTCGCGATGCTGCTTTGAATATATCACCGGTATCAGAGTAACATCACCACCTGCTGAAATGTATGGTAGGATGCCTCTAGGCGATGCTGCCTTTAAACAGGACAGTCGGAGTCACACCTTTTTTGTGCACTAAAAAGGGGCCAGTGTAATAGGGTTCTTTGCAGAAATACCCCTTTTAGGCATTATTGAGAAAACTGACACAAGGCAAGTTTATTGTACAGGAAACTGGAGAGTCAGATTCAGGAAACAGAATTAGGCAGCAGTAATGCCATACTAGAGATTGGTCAGAAGTTCTGCACACTCTAAGGCCGACAATGGAACAGGATACTGATGCTTGGCAGACTCCTTCTGCAGGGTTTGTTTTCTAAAGCAGGTAGTAGACTCCCTCTGCAGGGTATGGGTACTGAAAAAGGTGGTAGACAACCTCTGCAGGGCGTGGGTACTGAAACAGGTGGTAGACACCCTCTGCAGGGTGTGGGTATTGGAGCAGGATAGCAGTGCTTGCCAAATGCCATCTGCAGGGCTAGGGGGCTGAAGCAGGATACCAGTGCTTGGCAGATGCCTCTACAGGACTAGGGTACTGAAGTAGGATACCGGTTCTGGACAGACACCCTCTGTAGAGTGTGGATACTGAAGCAGGATACTGGTGCTTGGTAGATGCCCTCTGCAGGGTGTGGGTACTGGAGCAGGGTGGGGTGCTTGGTAGATGCCCTCTGTAGGGTGTGAGTACTGGAGCAGGATAGCAGTGCTTGTCACTGAAGCAGGATACTGGTGCTTGGCAGATGCCCTCTGCAGGGTGTGGGTACTGGAGCAGGGTGGGGTGCTTGGCAGATGCCCTCTGTAGGGTGTGAGTACTGGAGCAGGATAGCAGTGCTTGCCAGATGCCATCTGCAGGGCTAGGGGGTTGAAGCAGGATACCAGTTCTTGGCAGATGCCCTCTGCAGGACTAGGGTACTGAAGCAGGATACCGGTTCTGGACAGACACCCTCTGTAGAGTGTGGGTAATAGAGCAGGATGGCGGCGTTTGGTAGATGCCCTCTGCAGAGCATGGGTAATGGAGCAGGATAGCAGTGCTTGCCAGATGCCATCTGCAGGGCTAGGGGGTTGAAGCAGGATACCAGTTCTTGGCAGATGCCCTCTGCAGGACTAGGGTACTGAAGCAGGATATCGGTTCTGGACAGACACCCTCTGTAGAGTGTGGGTAATAGAGCAGGATGGCGGCGTTTGGTAGATGCCCTCTGCAGAGCATGGGTAATGGAGCAGGATAGCAGTGCTTGGCAGATGCCCTCTGCAGGACTA
Source organism: Bombina bombina (assembly GCF_027579735.1). Lineage (NCBI taxonomy): Eukaryota > Metazoa > Chordata > Amphibia > Anura > Bombinatoridae > Bombina > Bombina bombina. Next base: position 1,009,802,897 of record NC_069504.1, on the reverse strand, counting down.
GGGTGCTGAAACAGCATACTGGTGCTCCTTTCTGAGCATAGCTTCCTACAATCATTTTCCTATGCATGTGTTTTTCTGTTAGGGTATTAAGTATTTTGCATATTTTGTCACAATCTCGCCAACTTTTAGTTTGTGAATAAAAAGAGAGATCTGTAGGGTGTGGAAATGTTTAGATAATTATGCTTGGATTTCAAAGAATATTTCATACACACCCATGGAACACCCACGTTCAGCCCATTTTACGATAAAACAACAATTACGCTTATAAGTACAAATTTCTATCGCCTAAATTACGAGTTTTGCGGTAAGAGGGGTGCGTTGCTAACTTGCAGTTTATTTTCACCACTCACTTCCCTGCAGTGCTGGTGTTACGGGTTTTTATAAACCTGGCGTTAACAGGCAAGAATTAAGCGTAGAGCAAAATTGAGCTCCACACTGCACTCCAATACCATCGCTGCTTAAGTGAGCGGTGAGCTGGTCATACGTGCTTGTGCACGATTTCACCATAGACATCAATGGGGAGAGCCGGCTGAGAAAAAGTCTAATACCTGCAAAAAAGCAGCGTAAAACTCAGTAACGCAGCCCCATTGATTCCTTTGGGGAAATAAAATGTATGTTTACACCTAACACAATAACATGAACCCGAGTCTAAACACCCCTAATCTTACACTTATTAACCCCTAATCTGCCGTCCTGACATCGTCGACACCTAAATTGTATTTATTGACCCCTAATCTGCCACTCTGGACATCGCCGCCACTATAATAAACATATTAACCCCTAAACCGCCGCACTCCCGCCTCGCAAACATTAGTTAAATATTATTAACCCCTAATATGCAGTCCCTAACATCGACCCCACCTACCTACATTTATTAACCCCTAATCTGCCGCCCCCAACGTCGCTGCCACTATACTAAATGTATTATCCCTTAAATCTAAGTCTAACCCTAACCCTAACACCCCCTAAGTTAAATATGATTTAAATAAATCTAAATAAAACCTACTATTATTACCTAAATTATTCCTATTTAAAACTAAATACTTACCTGTAAAATAAACCCTAAGCTAGCTACAATATAACTAATAGTTACATTGTATCTATCATAGGGTTGATTTTTATTTTACAGGCAAGTTTGTATTTATTTTAACTAGGTAGAATAGTTACTAAATAGTTATTAACTATTTAATAACTACCTAGCTAAAATAAATACAAATCTACCTGTAAAATAAAACCTAACCTAAGTTACACTAACACCTAACCTAACCCTACAATTAAATAAATTACCTAAATGAAATACAATTAAATAAATTAAATAAAATTAGCTAGGGTTTAATTTACAGGTAAGTATTTAGTTTTAAATAGGAATTATTTAGGTAATAATTGTAGGTTTTATTTAGATTTATTTAAATTATATTTAAGTTAAGGGGTGTTAGGGTTAGACTTAGGTTTAAAGGGTTAATAAATTTAGAATAGTGGTGGCGACGTTGGGGACAGCAGATTAGGGGTTAATAAATGTAGGTAGGTGGCGGTGATGTTGGGGGCAGCAGATTAGGGGTTAATAGGTATAATGTAGGTGGCGGCAATGTCCGGAGCTGCAGATTAGGGGTTAATAAGTATAATGTAGGTGGCGGCGATGTTAGGGGCAGCAGATTAGGGGTTAATAATATTTAACTAGTGTTTGTGAGGCGGGAGTGTGGCGGTTTAAGGGTTAACAGGTAGTTTATGGGTGTTAGTGTACTTTTTAGCACTTTAGTTATGAGTTTTATGCTACAGCATTGTACCATAAAACTCTTAACTACTGACTTTAAAATACGTTAGGAATCTTGGAGGTAGAGGGTGTACCGGCCTCCCAGGACAAATTCGTAATACTGGCGCTATGCAAGTCCCATTGAAAAAAGACTTTCAAAAAATTACGTAAGTTAATTTGCGTTAAGGCCAAAAAAGTGTGCGGTGCCCCTAAATCTGCAAGACTCGTAATACCAGCGTGCGTAAAAAAGCAGCGTTAGGACCTGTTAACGCTGCTTTTTCAGCTTACCTCAAAACTCATAATCTAGCCGTATGTGTTTTTTGCACATCCAGTGTACATAAATTACAATTTACGCTGTGCATATGTGGATACAATTTATTCCTGTATTATTTACATACACATTTTATTTTTGATAAAATTCGATTTTTAGTGAACAATTGTAATATTATTTTGTTAGTGTACCTTAGTTAACAATACAATTTTTCCTGCATATTTATTTGTAATTGGTTCAATTATTCGTTTTGGTATGTTGTTGTACTTATGATTTCCATTGTGCACTTTTGTAATATATACATCTCCATCCCATACAAAAATGCAGTATACACCCTTAGCGAGACACCCCGTTTTCAGGATAAATATTAGCTTTAGATAATTCAACCAAGGAAATAGAAGTACGTGGCGAGCATTCTTAAATAATCTCGCCAGCCCAGAGAACTTTAGATAATAGGGCCCATACTCTGTGATCTCAATTAAGGCTTCATATTTAGAATAACAACCAGCACTCCACTAAAATGTAGTAATCTTTAAAATATGAACCTGACGCGTTTCAGCAATAGTCTTAATCATAGATGCCAAAAACCATTAACTACCCACCATTTTTAAAGGCCACACATTGTTGTCACTGGAGTCTTCACAACCACGAAAGACTGCAAATGGATACCAAGGCACCATGAATGGGCAGGACGCTGATGGGGATAAGCTTGTATGATCATTCCTTGCTGCTGCACTGAAAAGTTCACAGCCTGGATGTGAATGCACGTCAATAATCTACATAAATGGAATCAATTTTACAAAACTCCAAAGTTCTATAATACATATGAAGGAGCAAAAGTTAAATTTTAAAATATTTTTGCATTAACAGTTTTTTTCTAAAGGTAAAATGTTTTAAATTTAAAACTAATTTGTGAAACAACTCAACTTAAGTTACAAACTTGTCACTGGCTAATAAGGGCAACACCCACAGCTCTATTGATGTACACACCTCCACACATATAAAAACAAAAGAGTTTTTATAACTCAACACCACCAAAAAATAAATATTAGCACACTCTTTTAGATGAAACAACAAACTTAAAAGGACATAAAAAAGCTGTGTTAGAGTATGTTTTGCACATTTTGCTTGCATATAACTGTTTGACACATAGTTCCCCATTTATCAAAAGGCATGCAGACAATTTCTAAACTTGAGAAGCTGTCCAGACGCCTTCACCACATACGGATCTTTTCGTCCGCTGGCGTGTATGGCGCAATACACACTCTGCTGAGTGTGTACTGCCCGCCCCTTCAATCGCACGAGATAAGCAAGCTCTCTGTGATTTCTCTTCCCCACCTCAGAGGTGACGTAGAGTGTAAGAAGCAGCGGTCTAATGGCCTCTGCTTCTTATACTGCAGGAAGCAGGCACTTATGTGCGAACCTGCCCCGCAAGGGCTCCAGAGCAGCTGGAATACTGGACCTAGCTGAACACATCTGCCCAATGACAAGAGGCATATCTGTGTAGCTACCAATCATAAGTTAGCCTCAGTCATGCACTAGTACTCTTGCGTCATCCAACATATGCTTTTCAACAAAGGATATCAAGAGAACTAAGCCAATTTGACAGTAGAAGTAATTGTAAAGTCTCTTAAAATTCACATTCCTTTAAATTTTGTTAGCGGATGCTGATTTGCACCCCATAAATGCAGGCAGACAGGGTCCCTGCCTGGGAACCTTGTGCCCAACAATATATTTAATTGGGGCTATCATAGCAAACAAGTATTTGATTTTGCCTTCAAAGTGTCAGTAAGTAAAGCAGAATGAGAAGAAACAAAATGAAAATTAGACTGATATTGTTTCAACTGCAACAGTAAAGCAGAATGCTCATACTGATTTTGACTTTAGATAGCATAAAAGTAGGAAACCTGAATATTATATGGCTCTATTTTTAAAGAGACAGCTGGTCTACACCTAGTCTTTGCTCTCTCTCGGAAACCATTTGAGCCATTTGAGAGAAGGGATGAAGGAGAAGTGGTTTGTCAGTGCATGGCCTCGTGCCATGTTACAATTTAACATGCTTGCAAACGAACATTCTTGTTAATAAGAAAAACATGATTTCCCCAGATTGGTTCTTTTAGTCTCACTGCCATTGGCTTGTTTTAATCTGACAACGGGATGTATTTTTCAGGGTAATTAGGTTACTTGTAGATCTCAAAAGCCAGAACTGTATAATATTTTAGGTTAAACTTTCTTTCATCTTGTAATACTTCCTGCAAGCTGGGGTTGTGTATAACCAAAAGCCGCTGATAATCGTCTGAAGTGTACACATGCAAAAAGCTGCATAATCGTGTAGAATTCTCTCTTGTAAATAAAATCTTTTATGTGAAACTCATTCTCGTTGACACCTAGTAGCTTGTATCCCAAGTTTAAACACTTAAATAACAAGAATGAAACTTCTGTTCTTGTTTATATAGCATAATCCCTAACTCTAGAGAGTTATGCAAGAAACTGAATTACATTTTTGATAAAATTTCTGTGCTGCCAGGGAATTGTTGGCAGATTTTCTCAGTATTTAGTAGCATTACTAGAACTATTTTAATGCACATTGCAATATAAAATGAGATTTAAAAAAACTCCTTTAGCTGTTTTATCTATCTATCTATCTATCTATCTATCTATCTATCTATCTATTATTTTAAATGAAGGTTTTGAACAGAAAACGAAATACAATAAAATGAAATCAAACAAAACAACACTGTGAATCTAACATATATGATAGCATATGTAATAATCATTTTAAACATTTAAAATATATAAAGGTTTTAAGTACAAAAGTCAAAAGAAAGACACAGTAATAATGTGATAATTGTACTTGTGCTATGTGAGTAATAAACCTTCAGTTTAAAGGGACATAAACCCAATTTTTTTAATTCATGATTCAGATACAGCATACAATTTTAATCAACTTTCCAATTTACTTCTATTATTAAGTTTTTTTGTTTTCTTGTTATTTTTGTTGTTGAAAATCAGGAAGGTAAGCTCAGGAGTGTGCACATGTCTGCAGTACTATACGGCAGCAGATTTGCAATAATGTTATAAATTAGCAAAATAGCAGAACTATTTCCTATCATGTAGTGCTCCAGACATGCACGCTACCTACCTAGATATCTCTTCAACAAAGAATAACAAGAGAACAAATCATATCTGATAATAGAAGTAAATTGGAAATGTTAAAAATTGTATTCTCTATCTCAATCACAAAATAATTTTTTTGGGTTTTATGTACCTGTTCTTATCATTGATATATTCATCCAAGAGAAATCCCAGAGAGTCATACATGGGGAGTTGGGCTTTATTAATACCTTTCTAAAGAGTGAGTATTACTGATTTGTGCAATTCAATATGTGATTGATGGGGCAGTGGATTGCTTCCATTTTCTGGGAATTCATTGGTTAGAACAATTTAAAGGGATACTGAACCATTTTTTTTTCTTTCATGATTCAAATAGAGCCTTCAATTTGAAGCAACTTTCTAATTTACGCCTATTATTCATTTTTCTTCATTCTCTTGGTATCTTTATTTGAAAAAGCAGGAATGTAAGCTTACGAGCCGGCCCATCTTTGGTTCAGCACCTAGGTAGCGCTTGTTGATTGGTGGCTAAATGTACCCAGGGTGCTGAACCAAAAATGGTCTAGCTGCTAAGTTTACTTTCCTGCTTTTCCAAATAAAGATACCAACAGAACGAAGAAAATTTCATAATAGGAGTAAATTAGAAAGTAGCTTAAAATTGCATGCTCTATATGAATCATGAAAGAAAAAATTTGGGTTCAGTGTCCCTTTAATATGATATGAAATAGCTGAAGCTTCAATTTACAGGTTAAATTAATTTTCTTATGAAATATGAATATTTAAGAATCAAAAGATAATTTGCAAGATAAAATCTCTTCCATTTTAGTGTGGATGTCTTTCCAGAAAGGTATAATAAGCGTGCACGCCCACCAAACGTGCTTAAGTACCTAAATCATTGCACCCCATCCAGCATTTTATCAATGTTCCTGGGAAAAATGTTCTTAATCTATTTGGGGTCAGATACCACCTAGTAAAGAACTCCTTTAGCTTTTTATCGGCAGCTCATGTACACACCGAGGCAGATGCTGACTACTGTGTACGCACCATGTATTTTCATGCTTACCAATCAAGCTTGTGCACAAAAGCAAATACACCAAAAAGAGGCTAAGTGAACTCTAGACTTGTGCGCAGCGAAAATAAATTCTTTCAGATCAATTCGTATTTTTTTCGAATTTCGTATTCGTATCGATTCGAATTCGTATCAATTCGAATGCATTCGTTTAGGATTCATTCGGATTCGAATAAATTCAGATGTATTTGGATGTATTGGTTTCGGATTCGATTAGTAAATTTGGAAGTTCAATACTATTTCGAATTTGAATGTGACATTCAAATGTAGCAGTCGAATTTGATTACATTTATTAAACACAGTTGTAGACTAGAAATACTATTTTGAATACGAATGTGACATTCAAATGTAATGAATAAATCCGAACTAATTTGGATTTATTCAGTACAAATGCGTTCGGATTAGTTTATTTTCATTTCTAGGGTAATTCGGAAATTCAAATCGATCAGAATCTCTGAATAATTCGGACAAATTTGTCCGAATTTTGATTTGGAATGAAACGAAACGCACATGTCTAGTGGACTCTGAAATTGGCATCTGGGGGCTTGTACGATATGATTTTTATATTAAAAAAGACTATTAAAGTAGACCTTTTAAAATTTACTTTATATTAGACATGCATATATTTCTCACCAATGGTTTCTGGCATTCAAATCATTATAGCACTGGATATACAGTATAAGAACAAAAATATCCTTATCCTGCCCAAAAAACATAGTTAGGTATGAGACCCCAATTTGGAAAAAGAGATATTATTTTTATTGTATGGGGAACCCAAATCCCTTAAAGACAGCATACAATGGGGAAACAAGTACAATTTTCCTAATAAGAATTTGAAATTGAAAAGAATAGAAATTGCTAAAATGTAATTTAATAAAGGGCATCACTAGCTAACTGATGGGAGATAACATTCCATCATGTAAATAAAAGAGCACTATTTTAACACGTGAATCATTTTTTGTGCGTGACAAAAGGTAACATTAAACCTTTTTATTTTGAGTTCAAGGCTAATGGCAAGTGCACGACTGTGTACACCTGTACCTTAAAGGGCCATTGTACTAAAAAAATATATCATGCAAATATGAAAGAGCAACAAATGTATATGTTAACTCTATATTTTGGCATGAAAAGAGTTAAATTAACAATGTACTCAAGCAAGAAGCTGACAAGAGTTCATTGTATTGCAAGCAGCTACAGGTACACCATTTTAAATGGGCTTGGATCTCTCTCTTTCCCACCCTTCACTGTTAGATTTTTTTTGCTTCTTGTTTATGTAGCTTTTCTATAGTAAATAGTAAATACTTCATACTGTCAGTGCAGGTGGCATTTTCAACATTCAAAAGTAGCTATTTCAAATGATAAAATAAAGGTAAAATAAGTATTTGTAAACTATCTATTACACTCCACCAAATTAAATGGATTATTGGGAACACATTAAAGCTGTGGTGACATCTCCCCTAATCCTGGTCCTCCACAACTTCCTAGCCTTGCACATCCACGCGTGCCTTTCAATAGACTTCAAAAACAAAACTCTCTTGACTTTAATCTCATTCTTCTTGCATCTAAAACCACCACCCCCTTCACTTATGCACTCTGGAACTCTCGCTCTGTTTGCAACAAGCTCACTTCTATCCATGATCTCTTTATCTCCCACTCTCTTAACTTTCTGGCTCTTACAGAAACTTGGCTCTCTGCTTCAGACACAGCATCCACTGCTGCACTGTCACATGGGGGACTCCATTTCAGCCACACTCCTAGGTCTGGAAATAGACAAGGAGGTGGTGTTGGTATTTTACTTTCCTCTCGTTGAACCTTTTAATAAATACAGCCCTTCTCCTTCCTCACATTTTCGTCATTTGAAGCACACATGATTCGTTTATTTTCTCCCCTCTCTATATGTGTTGCAGTCATATACCGCCTCCCCTGGCTCCCCAACTCAATTTTTAGATCACTTTGCTGCCTGGCTTCCTTATTTTCTTTTCCTCAGACACCCCTGCCCTCATTCTTGGTGACTTCAACATCCCTCTTGACAATCCCACTGCCTCCTCTGCAACTCACTTCCTCTTTCGGCCTGTCACAATGGACTGACTCTCCCACTCACAAAAACGGTCACTTCCTTGATCTTATTTTCAGCTATCGATGCACTATCTCAAATTTCCCAAACTCCCCTTTTCCTCTTTCTGACCATCATCTATTAACTTGCAACATCACTTCCCTCCCAACAACCACCCCTTCCTCTACCCCTTACACCAAACTTCACAGAAGCACTAAGTCATTAGATCAGCAACAGCTCGCTAGCTCTCTCGAACCTCTCCTCTTTTCCATCACCTCCTTTTCCTGCCGTGACCAATCTATCTGCCACTATAACTCCACCCTTACATCGGTCATTGACACTCTGACCAATCCTACCATAGCTCAGAAACCAAACTCTCATCCTCAGCCTTGGCATAATCCTCTGACACGGTACCTACGCAGATGTTCCCATACTGCTGAGCGACACTGGAGGAAATCTCGGAGTTCAGCTGACTTTCTTCACTACAAGTTCATCCTGCACTCCTACTATTCTGCCCTTAATCTTTATAAGCAACAATACTTCTCTAATCTCATCTCTACTCTTTCCTCTAACTTAAAACATCTGTTTTCCACGATCACTACTCTTCTCCACCCACCCCCACCTCCTAATACAACTTCTCTCTTAGCTCAAGATTTATACTGTCCTCCCACCTCACTACCTGTCCCCTTGACTCTATCCCCTCACAGCTACTCCCCTCCCTCTCTTCTACCCTAACCCCCATACTCACACACATTTTCAACCTCTCCCTCAGCACTGGTATATTTCCCTTATCTCTAAAACATGCACTGGTCACACCTATCCTCAAAAAACCTTCCCTCGATCCAACCTCCCCATCCAACTACCGTCCTATTTCCCTACTTCCTCTTGCCTCAAAGCTCCTTGAAAAGCTAGTATATGCACATCTATCCCATTTCCTTCCACTATACTCTCTTCTTGACCAACTGCAATCTGGATTTCGTCCCCATCACTCCACAGATAAAGCAATTGTCAAGGTTACCAATGACGTACTTACAGCCTTTGACACTGTTGACCACCCTCTTTTGCTCCAAACCCTCCAATCCTTCGGCATCTGCAACACAGCTCTCTTGTAGTCCTCTTCCTATCTATCTAGCCGTACCTTTAGTGTAGCCTTCTCCAGAGCATACTCTGCCCTGTTAACACATTCTGTTGGGGTACCTCAAAGCTGTGTCCTTGGTCCCCTTCTCTTTTCAATCTATACATCATCATTAGGTTCCTTAATAAAGTCCCACGGGTTTCAATATCATTTGTATGCCGGTGACACCCAAATCTACCTCTCAGCACCAGACCTACCTCCTTCCTTACTAACCCGTGTCACTAACTGTCTTTCTCATATCTCATCTTGGATGTCCTCTCACTACCTTAAGCTAAATCTCTCTAAAACTGAACTCCTTATTTTTCCCCCTTCTTCCAAAATCTCCACCCCCCAATTTTCTATAACTGTTGATAAGTCCATCATTACCCCTACCCCGCATGCCCGATGTCTTGGGGTCACACTTGACTCAGACCTTTCCTTCACTCCTCAAATTCAGTCCTTGGCTAAAGCCTGCCGCTTCCACCTTAAAAACATCTCTAAAATTAGACATTTCCTTACACAAGACACAACTAAGATTTGAATCCACTCTCTCATTCTTTCCCATCTCGACTACTGCAATTTTGTCCTCTCTGGTCTACCTAGCTGCCACCCAGCTCCTTTACAATACATAATGAATGCCTCTGCCAGGCTCATCTGCCTTACACATCGCTCTTCATCTGTTGCACCTCTCGGCCAATCTCTTCACTGGCTTCCTCTTGCCTCCAGGATTAAACACAAAATCCTCACGCTGACATATAAAGCCCTTAACTGCACTGCTCCCCCCTACATTTGAGACCTTGTCTCCAGATAGTCTCCCTTCCGTCCCCTTCGCTCTGCTCACAATCTCCTACTCTCCTCCTCACTTGTTACTTCCTCACATTCATGTTTACAGGACTTCTCCAGACTGGCCCCTATCCTGTGGAACTCCCTGCCTTGCTCCACAAGTCTCTCCTCTAGTTTTAACAGCTTCAAGCACTCCCTAAAGACTCTACTATTCAGGGATGCATACAAGCAACATTAACCTTTTTTAACTCCATCGCTTTCCCCTTGAACCCCTTAGAATGTAAGCCTATGAGCCCAGCTGTTTATAGATCGCCTTCATAAGAGCCGACTACAAAAGTGCAACTCCATTTGATCCCTATAAATTTTATCCTGTATACCAACTATGTTTATAGTGCTGAGGAATCTGTTGGTGCTCTACAAATACCTGTTAATAAATAAATAATAAATAAAGGGGAGAATATTTTACAGTATAATGTCCCTTTAAAGGGACATGGAACCCAAAACTCTTCTTTCTACAATATTGAACAACTTTACAATTTACTTCTATTATCAAATTTGCTTTGTTCTCTTGTTAACCTTCATTGAAGGAGCAGCAGTGCACTACTGGGAGCTAGCTGACCACATTGGTGAGCTAATTACAAGAGGAATATGTGTGTTGCCACTAGCATGTGCTTTCAGCAGTTTTGTTGGCTGCCAAATACTGAAGAAGACAGCCGCTCTTGACATTCCTCTGTATTTCAGAGCCAGATTTGTTCTTGTGAAAGTTCAACACACTAAGATCTGTGCAAATCCAGAAATTAGTGTGTTGCACTTTCACAAGAACAAATATGGCTTGGAAAAGAGCCAAATGCAAATGGCTGCCAGCTAACAAAACTGCCAAATGCACAAGGCTGGTAGCCACCAATCCCCAGCTAGCTCCCAGCAGTGCATTGTTGCTCCAAAAACTACCAAGAACAAAGTCATTTTGATAACAGAAATAAAACGTAAAGTTGTTTAAAATTGCATGTTCTATCTGAATCAGGAAAGTTTAATTTTGACTTTACTGTCGCTTTAAGGGTAAATGTCTCACTGGCTGATAAGCAAAACTCCCACTGCCTTATTGGTGGACAATGACCCAACTCACAAGATTAAAAAACTGTACGTATATATTTAAACAAACAAATAACTTTTGTACTTTAATCCCAATGTATCAGTGAGTTTGCTTTTGTACAAAAAGTTAACTGAAAGGCATCACAATCCGATTAATTTAATTTGACTCATTCTGTTGTTCTGATAAACACAATTTCCTCCTTTACTTGGAAAGTGCAAACCAAAAACCCAGCTGTCCAGACCGGGCCTAACTATGGACTGCAGAGAGTCAGAGTTCTGCTCTTTAAACTAATACAGCAGCTGTGAAATTGCTGATGTATAAATGAATTACAGGTATTTGACAGGGCTGAGTTTACGTGCTTGTGCATGCTTTCTTCCATAGACATCAATCGGGAGAAAGTTTTAGAAAAAAAAAAATAACACCTGAAGTGCGGAATAGCGATCGCCGTAACGCAACCTCATTGATGTCTATGGGGAAAAGACAGTTACGTTGAAACCCTAAAAGCCTAACATAAACCCCACGTCTAAACACCCCTAATCTGCCGCCCCCGACATCGCCAACACTAATAAAAGTTATTAACCCCTATTCCTCTTCTCCCTGACATAGCTGACACTAATAAAAGTTATTAACCCATAATCCGCCGCTCCCCGACACTAATAAAAGATATTAACCCCTATTTCACCGCTCCCTGACATCGTCAAAACTAAATATAATTATTAACCCCTATTCCGCCGCTCCCCAAAACCTAAATAAACCTAACCCCTAAACCACCTCCCCCCATTGCAAAACACTAAATTAAACTATTAACCCCTAAACCTAACACCCCCTAACTTTAAATTAAAATTACAATATAACCATCTTAAAATAAATACAGTAAATAAAAACTTACCTGTGAAATAAAAAAAATTCAGTTTAAACTATAAATTAACCTAACGTAACTATTCTATTAAAATTAAAAACACTACCAATTAAAAATCTAAATTACACATTTTAAAAAACATAACACTACGAAAAAATTTAAAAATCTAAAATTACAAAAAATAATAAACACTAAATTACGAAAAATACAAAACACTAAGATTACAAAAAATAATAAACAAAATTATCAAAAATAAAAACAATTACACCTAATCTTATAGCCCTATAAAAATAAAAAAGCCAAAAGTTCAAAATAGCCAATAGGATGAGAGCTACTGAAATCATATTGGCTGATTTGGACAGCCAATAGGATTTCAGTAGCTCTCATCCTATTGGCTGTTTTGAACAGCCAATAGGATTTCAGAAGCTCTCATCCTATTGGCTGATTTGAATTTGAAGAATCAAATCAGCCAATAGGAATGCATGGTATGCCATTTTGAAACGGATACCTTGCATTTAACTTCAGTGTACGGTGGTGAGGAGGACGCTCCGCACAGGATGTCATCGCCGGTCCAGGATAGCTCCGCGCCACCGGGATGAAGATAGAAGACGCCCCCCACGATGGATGAATATGTCGCCGCCTGGATGAAGACTTTTCACCGCTTGGATGGAGACTTCTCCCCACCTGGATGGAGATAGATGTCCGGACTTCAGGAACTGTGAGTAGATATTCTGGGGTTAGGGTTTTTTTTTTTTCAGGGGGGTGGTTTTTTTTTCAGATTAGGGCTTTGGGCAAAGTGTAAAAGAGCTGAATACCCTTTTAAGGGCAGTGAAAAAGAGCATACAAATGCCCATTTAGGGGCAATGGATAGCTTAGGTTTTTTTTAGAGTTAGGTTTTTTATTTTGGGGGGTTGGTTGGGTGGTGGTTTTTATTGCTGGGGGGACTTTGTATTTTTTGTCAGGTAAAATAGCTGTTTAACTTAGGGCAATGCCCTAGAAAAGGCATTTTAAGGACTATTGGTAGCTTATTTTAGGTTAGGGAGTGTTTTTATTTTGGGGGGCTTTTTATTTTTATAGGGCTATTAGACTAAGTGTAATTGTTTTTATTTTAAATAATTTCGGTTATTTTTTGTAATCTTAGTGTTTTTTATTTTTCGTAATTTTAGTGTTTATTATTTTTTGTAATCTTAGATTTTTTAATTTTTTTTCAAAGGATTATTTTTTTTTAAATTTGTAATTTAGGTTTTTAAGTTTTTCGTAGTGTAAGGTTTTTTTTAAAATGTATTTTAGGTTTGTTAATTGGTGTTTTTATTTTATTAGAATAGTAATGTTAGGTTAATTTATAGTTTGTTAGGTTTATATTTTTACTTTCACAGGTAAGTTTTTAATTATTTAAATATAGTTATATTGTCATTTTAATTTAAAGTTAGGGGGTGTTAGGTTTAGGGGTTAATAGTTTAATTTAGTGTTTTGCAATGTGGGGAGCCTGCGGTTTAGGGGTTAATAGGTTAAGTTTAGTTGTTTTGATGTGGGGGGCTGGCGGTTTAGGGGTTAATAGGTTTATTTAGTGGTGATGTGGGGGGCTGGCGGTTTAGGGGTTAATAGGTTTATTTAGTGGCGGCAATGTTGGGAGCTGCGGTTTGGGGGTTAATATATTTAAATAGTGTTGGCAATGTGGGTGGGCGGCAGATTAGGGGTTAATAACTTTATTTAATAGTCATGATGTGGGTAGGCAGCAGATTAGGGTGTTAATAGGTGTAATATAGTGTTTGCGATGTGGGAGGGTGGCGGTTTAGGGGTTAATAGGTAGTTTATGGGTGTTAGTGTACTTTGTTACATTTTAGTTATGAGTTTTGTGAAACATTTTTGTTTCACAAAGTCCATAACTACTGGTCTCAGATGGCGGTATGGATTGTGTCAGTATAGACTGTAACGCAAGCATTTTAGCTGGACCGCACAACCTGTAATACGTGCGCTATGAAAATCCCGCACTCAAACGTCATTTTCTTGAGTGTGGAATGGACGTTGCGTTACAGGCTAAAATGCTTGCAGTATAGCTATACCGCCGCAACTCGTAAAATGCGTTATCGGCCATTCCAGCGTAATGGACAATTTTTCAGCGTTAAAAGCTGTACCGCAAAACTCGTAATCTAGCCGAATGTGAGGTGGTTTAACCCCATGGTTGTTGCAAAAGGTCAACAATACATACACAGGAAGAGAGAAAGAGTGAACCGTTGTCACAGAAAGATCTGACTAGAGAGTGAGACTTAAACGAGAAATATGTTGAGGGTTTTTAAGAGTGAAGATTTAGGATTGTGGGATAGTTTTTTTATATTTTTAATTTATCAGCTCCTTGCATCTTATATGCAAAAAAATAAATTACATTATCTTAAAAGGATGTTTTAGTTATTGGGAAAGTTTCTGCGGCAGCGTAAAACTCACTAACGTAGCCCCATTGATTCCTATGGGGAAACACATTTTATGTTTACACCTAACACCCTAACATGAACCCCGATTCTAAACACCCCTAATCTTACACTTATTAACCCCTAATCTGCCACCCCCGACATCGGCGACACCTGCATTTTACTTATTAACCCCTAATCTGCCGCTCTGAACACCGCTGTCACCTACATTATATTTATGAACCCCTAATCTGCTGCCCCCAACATCGCCAACACCTACATTATATTTATTAACCCCTAATCTGCTGCCCCCAATGTCGCCGCAACCTACCTACACTTATTAACCCCTATCTGTCGCCCCCAACGTCGCCGCCACTATACTAAATGTATTAACCCCTAAATCTAAGTCTAACCCTAACACCCCCTAACTTAAATATAATTACAATAAATCTAACTAAAAAAATTTTCTATCATTAACTAAATAATTCCTATTTAAAACTAAATACCTATAAAATAAACCCAAAGCTAGCTACAATATAACTAATAGTTACATTGTAGCTAGCTTAGGGTTTATTTTTATTTTACAGGCAAGTTTGTATTTATTTTAACTAGGTAGAAAAGTTATTAAATAGTTATTAACTGTTTAATAACTACCTAGCTAAAATAAATACAAATTTACCTGTAAAATGAAACCTAACCTAAGTTACAATAACACCTAACACTACACTATAATTAAATAAATTTACTAAATTAACAGCAATTAAATAAATTAAATTACATTAGCTAAAGTACAAAAAACAAACACTAAATTACAGAAAATAATAAACAAATTACAAGATATTTAAACTAATTACACCTAATCTAATAGCCCTATCAAAATAAAAAAGCCCCCCCCCCCCCCCAAATATAAAAACACCTAGCCTAAACTAAGCTACCAATAGCCCTTAAAAGGGCCTTTTGCGGGGCATTGCCCCAAAGTAATCAGCTCTTTTACCTGTAAAAAAAAAAAACCCAACCCCCTCAACAGTAAAACCGACCACCCACACAACCATCCCCCCCAAATAAAATACTATCTAAAAAAAACTAAGCATTGCACTTAAAAGGGCAGTTAGCTCTTTTGCGGCCCAAAGTCCCTAACCTAAAAATAAAACCCACCCAATACACCCTTTAAAAAACATAATACTAACCCCCTGAAGATCGACTTACAGTTCTAAAGACCGGACATCCATCCTCAAGGAAGTGGCAGAAGTCTTCATCCAACCGGGCTGAATTCCACTCCTCAACGAAGCCGGGAGAAGTCTTCATCCAAGCCGGGCGAAGTGGTCCTCCAGACAGGCAGAAGTCTTCATCCAGACGCAATCTTCTATCTTCATCCATCCGACGCGGAGCGGCTCCATCTTCAAGACATCCAACGTGGAGCATCCTCTTCTTCCGATGACTAAAGACGAATGAAGGTTCCTTTAAGTGACATCATCCAAGATGGCGTCCCTTAGATTACGATTGGCTGATAGAATTCTATCAGCCAATCGGAATTAAGGTAGAAAAAATCCTATTGGCTGATGCAATCAGCCAATAGGATTGAAGTTCAATCCTATAGGCTGATCCAATCAGCCAATAGGATTGAGCTCGCATTCTATTGGCTGATTGGAACAGCCAATAGAATGCAAGCTCAAGCCTATTTGGCTGATTGCATCAGCCAATAGGATTTTTTCTACCTTAATTCCGATTGGCCAATTGGAATCTAAGGGACGCCATCTTGGATGACGTCACTTAAAGGAACCTTCATTCGTCTTTAGTTGTCAGAAGAAGAGGATGCTCCGCGTCGGATGTCTTGAAGATGGAGCAGCTTTGTGTCGGATAGATGAAGATAGAAGATGCCGTCTGGATGAAGACCTGCCCGTCTGGAGGACCACTTCGCCTGGCTTGGATGAAGACTTCTCCCGGCTTCGTTGAGGACTTCCGCCCGGCTGGATGAAGACATCTGCCGCTTAGTTGAGGATGGATGTCCGGTCTTCAGAACTGTAAGTCGATCTTCAGGGGGTTAGTGTTAGGTTTTTTTTAAGGGTGTATTGGGTGGGTTTTATTTTTAGGTTAGGGACTTTGGGCCGCAAAAGAGCTAACTGTCCATCCAAACAAATCAGAGACAGAATAGTCATAGGAATTGCAGATGCTGAAGTCTCACTGAAACTACAGTTAGAGTCTGATTTAACATTAGATGGGGCTATTAGGATGGCCCGCCAGATTGAACTGGTGAAGAAGCAAAGTGCTAATCTGAGGTCTAAGAGTATTGTGGATGAAGTGCAGCAGTTCAGGAGAGCTGCTAGTGAAAGGCACAATGTGAGTGGTAGACCTAGGGCAACAGATAGGCCCAGAAGTGGATGGGCGCAGAATGCTCGATGCACACGGTGCAACCGTGCCCCTGATCAGAGTGCCATATGCCCGGCTAAAGACAAAAGATGTAGAAAATGTAACAGAATGGGCAGAGTGGTGTGTAAAACTGAATATATTAAGAAAATGCAGGTGGATAGCGACCAGGAGGGTCAAGAAGTGTTCTTTGCAGGGTCTGTTGTTGAACAGCTGGGTTCAAAAGATGATTGGAGGGTTACTCTTACTTTAATGGGAGCCAAAGTTGCCTTTAAGATTGACACAGTAGCAGACATCACTGTAATGTCCCTTGCAGCATTCATAAAACTGCCTTGACAGCCCCAGCTGGTGAAGGTCACAAGAAAAGTCCATAGTCCTGGTGGCTGCATTGATTGTGCAGGGAAATTTCTTGCCAGCTGCGAGTACAAGCAAAGGAAATTCACCATGTGGGTGCATGTGATTAGAGGTCAGTGTGTTAACAACTTATTGAGCAGAAAAGAAGCCTGTGGTTTGAGCCTAGTAGCCAGAGTGAATGAGATCATAGAAGATATGTTTGGTGAATTGGGCCTACTGAATTGCAACCCAGTCCGTATATCACTTAAAGGTGACGCAGTCCTATACAGCATTACCACTCCCCGTAGAATTCCGTTCCCGCTCTTGCCTCAAGTGGAGAAGGAGCTTCTGCATATTAAGAATATGGGGGTTATTGAAGAGGTTGTTGAAGCAACTGACTGGTGTGCCCCCATTGTGCCTGTTGCGAAGAAAAAAACGGGAAGGTACGCATCTGCGTAGACTTGAAAAGGCTGAATGTGGCGGTGAAGAGAGAGAGATATGTGCTGCCGACACTTGAAGACATAGCTCCGAAATTGGCTGGGGCGAAGTTCTTCTCTACATTGGATGCTTCTAGTGGCTTCTAGACCCAGGAAGATCCAAAGTGCCGCAAACTGACTACCTTCATTACATCGGTAGGTCGGTTTTGCTTCTACAGACTCCCCTTCGGGATATCCTCTGCTCCGGAAATCTTTCAAAGAGAAATGAGTTCTCTCCTAAGAGACCACGTGGGCACGGCAGTCGTCATGGACGACATCTTAGTGTATGGGTCTACATTGGAGGAACATGATCAGCGATTGAGCTGTGTGCTGCAGACTATCAGAGAGTCCGGGCTGATGCTAAATAAAGAGAAATGCCATTTTAGGAAAGCTGAGTTATGTTACTTTGGGCATATCATCAATGGGGATGGCATCAAGCCAGATCCCGAGAAAATTCATGCTAATGAACAGATGAAAAATCCTTCTGATGTACATGAGCTGAGACAAATATTGGGCCTTGTAAATTATGTGGGTAGGTTCCTTCCAGATTTATCCACAATACTACACCCTATCACAGAGTTGCTAAAGAAAGATGTTGCCTTGGTCTGGGGACCTTCACAGGAAGAATCTTTTATGCAGGTCAAGTCCCTGTTGGGGTCTGCCCCAGTGCTGGGGTTCTACAACCCTTCCAAAAAGACTGTGGTTACTGCTGATGCAAGCAGTTATGGGTTTCCTCCTGCAGTTGAATGAGAACAAACTACAGCCCATCACCTACTGCTCCTGTACACTGACGGCTGCTTAGTCAAAATACGCCCAAATTGAGAGAGTGCCTGGCTGCAGTTAGGGCCTGTGAGCGCTTTCAGTGTTACCTAGTGGGTTTAGAGAAATTTAGTCTGGAGACTGACCATAAACCACTAGTCGCTCTAATCAACTCCTATGATATTGACAAAACACCTCTAAGATGCCAGACACTTCTAATGAGGCTGCTCAGGTTCAACGTTCAGGCAGTGCATGTGCCGGGGGAAAAAACTGGTTGTGGCAGATACACTATACAGGCTGATTTGTGCAAACTGCACGGGAAAAAGTTCCTAGTCGTGATCGACTACTATTCCAGGTATTTGGAAATTGCACCTTTGAATGAAATCACAAGTCAAGCCGTTATCACTTGTTCCAAGAGCTTGTTCGCCCAGTGGGGCATACCAATGGAGTTGGTGAGTGATAACGGAATGCAGTTCGCTTCAACAGAGTTCAGTTATTTCAGCAGAGAATATGATTTTGTACATTCCACGCCAAGTCCACATTACCTGCAGGCCAACAGAATGGCTGAAAGAGCAGTTCAAACAACAAAGTTCATTTTGAATCAATCTGAGCCGTACCTGGCCCTCTTGTCCTATAGGGCGACTCCCATTCAAGCCACGGAGTTTAGCCTGGCACAGCTGATGCTAGGACGCCAGATTCGCACCCCCTTACCCTCTGTGGGTGTCTTCCAGCCAACTACCTCTATTCCTCGGGACGAAGTCCTTAGGAGGGATGAAGAGGCAAAAAGGGGCTATCGATTCTTCTACGACAGGAGACATTCTGTGAGGCCCTTGCAGGAGCTGAATGCGGGGCAAAGTGTCAGAATTAAACTGGATGATGAGAACAAATGGAAGATGCCTGCTACAGTAATTGGACGCTCTCCAGAACCAAGGTCTTATGTAGTCCTTACTGATGGAGGGACAGTCACACGTTGAAATCGAAAACATCTTCAGCCTGTACCTGAGAGTGGGATCCCCTGTTTTAAGAGGGGTGCCTTCCCCTCAGCAAGATCACAGCGGGGATATGTCTTTGCCTCCAGCATAATCTCAATCACCTTCTTCTGTATCAGAGGACAGTTCATGTAGAGTTACGTCAAGTGGAAGAGTGGTGAAACTTCCGGCCCAATATCGGGATTAACATTAGTTAGAGCAGTGACCAGATGTATGGGCAGAATAATCCCATGGTCACTGTGGACTAGGGTAGTCTACCCCGATGTTCAAGTCAGGATATAATTCATGTTGTTTATACTGATAATCTTTTTTTAACTTGTTTTTGTTATATACTGTTCAAAACTGTTGTTCTATGCTTTTTGTATACTTTCGGCTAGATTACGAGTTGTGTGTTAGGCTTAAAAAGCAGCGTTGGCCGGTCCCAACGCTGCTTTTTAACACCCGCTGGTATTACGAGTCTTGAAGGTACAGGTGTACCGCTCACTTTTTTGGCCTGACTTGGAAATACCGCAAATCCACTTACGTAAATTGTGTATCCTATTTTTTTCAATGGGACTTGCATAGCGCCAGTATTACGAGTCTGCCAAAAAGTGAGCGGAAGACCCTCTCCTGTCAAGCCTGGTACCACATTTTAAAGTCAGTAGTTAAGAGTTTTACACTACAACGCCGTAGCATAAAACTCTTAACTAAAGTTAGTAGTTAAGAGTTTAATGGGCTAATGCGTAACATAAAACTCTTAACTAAAGTGCTACAAAGTACACTAACACCCACAAACTACCTATTAACCCCTAAACCGAGGCCCCCCAGCATCGCAAAAACTAAAATAGAACCACACATCGCCGCCACTATAATAAATATATTAACCCCTAAACCGCTGCACTCCAGCATCGCAAACATTAGTTAAATATTATTAACCCCTAATCTACCGTCCCTAACATCAACGCCACCTACCTACATTTATTAACCCCTAATCTGCCACCCCAACATCGCCGCCACTATATTAAAGATATTAACCCCTAAACCTAAGTCTAACCCTAACCCTAACACCCCCTAACTTAAATATAATTAAAATAAATATAAATAAAATTACTATAATTAACTAAATTATTCCTATTTAAAACTAAATACTTACCTGTAAAATAAACCTTAGCTAGCTACAATATAACTAATAGTTACATTGTATCTAGCTTAGGGTTTATTTTTATTTTACAGGCAAGTTTGTATTTATTTTAACTAGGTACAATAGTTATTAAATAGTTATTAACTATTTAATAACTACCTAGTTAAAATAAATACAAAAGTACCTGTAAAATGCATCTAATCTAATCCCCATAACAAAATAAAAAAGCCCCCCCAAAATAAAAAAAGCCCTGCCCTACACTAAATTACAAATAGCCCTTAAAAGGGCCTTTTGCGGGGCATTGCCCCAAAGTAATCAGCTCTTTTACCTGTAAAAAAAAGTACAAATCCCCCCCAACATTAAAACACACCACCCACACAACCAACCCTACTCTAAAACCCACCCAATACCCCCTTAAAAAAACCTAACACTAACCCCTTGAAGATCACCTTACCGGAAGAAGTCTTCACCCAACCGGGCCGAAGTCCTCAACGAAGCCAGGAGAAGTCTTCATCCAAGCTGGGCGATGTGGTCCTCCAGACGGGCAGAAGTCTTCATCCAGACGGCATCTTCTATCTTCATCCATTCGGCACGGAGCAGGTCCATCTTCAAGACATCCGACGCGGAGCATCCTCTTCTGACGACGGCTAACACATAATGAAGGTACCTTTAAGTGACGTCATCCAAGAAGGCATCTCTTCAATTCCGATTGGCTGATAGAATTATCAGAATCAGCCAATCAGAATTAAGGTAGAAAAAATCCTATTGGCTGATTGGAACAGCCAATAGAATGCATACTCAATCCTATTGGCTGATTGGATCAGCCAATTTGATTGAAGTTCAATCCTATTGGCTGATTGCATCAGCCAATAGGATTTTTCCTACCTTAATTCTGATTGGCTGATAGAATTCTATCAGCCAATCGGAATTGAAGGGACGCCATCTTGGATTACGTCACTTAAAGGTACCTTTATTCTGTGTTAGCCGTCGTCAGAAGAGGATGTTTCGCGTCGGATGTCTTGAAGATGGACCCGCTCCGCGCCGGATGGATGAAGATAGAAGATGCCATCTGGATGAAGACTTCTGCCCGCCTGGAGGACTACTTCGCCCGGCTTGGATGAAGACTTCTCCCGGCTTCGTTGGGGACTTCGGCCCGGTTGGGTGAAGACTTCTCCCGGTAAGGTGATCTTCAAGGGGTTAGTGTTAGGTTTTTTTAAGGGGGTATTGGGTGGGTTTTAGAGTAGGGTTGGTTGTGTCGGTGGTGGGTTTTAATGTTGGGGGGGATTTGTAATTTTTTTGACAGGTAAAAGAGCTGATTACTTTGGGGCAATGCCCCGCAAAAGGCCCTTTTAAGGGCTATTTGTAATTTAGTGTAGGGTAGGGCTTTTTTATTTTGGGGGGGCTTTTTTATTTTTTTTAGGGGTATTAGATTAGGTGTAATTAGTTTAAAAATCTTATAATTTGTTTGTTATTTTCTGTAATTTACTGTTTTTTTTGTACTTTACCTAATTTAATTGTATTTAATTGTATTAAATTTAGGGAAATAATTTAATTGTAGTGTAGTGTTAGATGTAATTGTAACTTAGGTTAGGTTTTATTTTACAGGTACTTTTGTATTTATTTTAACTAGGTAGTTATTAAATAGTTAATAACTATTTAATAACTATTGTACCTAGTTAAAATAAATACAAACTTGCCTGTAAAATAAAAATAAACCCTAAGCTAGCTACAATGTAACTATTAATTATATTGTAGCTAGCTTAGGGTTTATTTTATAGGTATTTATTTTTAAATAGGAACAATTTAGTTAATTATAGTAATTTTATTTAGATTTCTTTTAATTATATTTAAGTTAGGGGGTGTTAGGTTTAGGGTTAGACTTAGGTTTAGGGATTAATAACTTTAATATAGTGGCGGCGACGTTGGGGGTGGCAGATTAGGGGTTAATAAATGTAGGTAGGTGGCGTCGATGTTAGGGCAAGCAGATTAGGGGTTAATAATATTTAACTAATGTTTGCAAGGCAGGAGTGCAGCGGTTTAGGGGTTAAAATGTTTATTATAGTGGCGGCGACGTTGAGGGCAGCAGATTAGGGGTTAATAAGTGTAGGTAGGTGGCGGCGACTTTGGGGGCGGCAGATTAGGGGTTAATATATATAATGTAGGTGTCAGTGATTTTGGGGGCAGCAGATTAGGGGCTCATAAGTATAATGTAGGTGGCGGCGGTGTCCGGAGCGGCAGATTAGGGGTGTTTAGACTCTGGGTTCATGTTAGGGTGTTAGGTGTAGACATAAAATGTATTTCCCCATAGGAATCAATGGGGCTGCGTTACTGAATTTTACGTTAGACTTTTTTTCAGCTGGCTCTCCCCGTTGATTCCTATGGGGAAATCGTTCACGAGCACGTTACACCAGCTCACCGCTAACGTAAGCAGCCCTGGTATTGGAGTGCGGTAAGGAGCACAATTTTGCTCAACGCACACTTCTTGTCTGGGTTGTAAAAACCTGTAATACCAGCGCTGTCTGTAAGTGAGCGGTGAGCATAAACTGCTTGTTAGTACCGCACAGCCTCTAACACAAAACTCGTAATCTAGGTGTTTGTTATTTGTTGTATTCAAATGAAAAAAAATGTATGCCTTGTCCTTTGAAAAGGGGGAAGATGTGATGAGAGTGGGAAGTGACGTCACCGGATGGGGCGGGGCTTAGCCCGTTTGTCAGTTACTAAGTGAGATCAATGCTACCAGATGTATATTTCCATGCTCTGCAATAAAATAGAGTTGTACCATCTTTGCTGTGTCCTGCATCTCATGGCAATAGACATATTCTAGGTGCTGGAAAAAGCAGTTCAATTAACCCAAATATGCCTAGGTAGGGGAATAATTAGGTCATGAAAAATATTATGCCATAATTTTGCATGCATGGGCATATAAAAAGACTACAGTAGGTTTACCTATTTCCTAGGCCCAATGTCTTCCATTGAGCCAGCAAAATGATCACTGTAACTTGAGCAGTATGTAATTACCCCCTGGGGGGAAGGTCATGTGACCTGGACTGGGTACAAGATAGTGTTTGATTTTAACACAGGAAGAACTCCACTTTACAGCCAAAAAGGAACAACATAAGCATTTGGGTATTCCTACAGTCACCGTTTTAATTTGTAATTTAGGGTTTCTCTGATAAATCCTTTAATATTTTTTATAATAATTGTTTTGCAATTGTGTGTATCTTTATTGTCTATTACAAGTAGCTCTGCTTGTGGCAAGAGGTAGATATTTGTGAACATTAAGTTTTTGGGTGGTGTAGGTAGGATTTGGAGGTTAATTGGGGTGGCTCGAAGGCACTAAAGGAATTGGAATACTACTGTTAACGCCTTCATACCTGCACTTTCCACACTGTCACAGCTAGACAAGTAGTTCTGTATGAGGCAAAATGGAGACAGGGGCTGGCATTTAGCCCTGTCTGGAGTAAATAGAGTGTTAAGTTTGGCTATCCCTGCGTGGTACACTATTGATACTGGTTATAGGGATAGTTATTTAAGAATCAATTAAGTGTACTTTTGGTATCTAAGGGATAGTGGGTTAGGTAGTAGTTAACTACAGCCTAACACCTAGATTACGAGTCTTGCGTTAGCCTTAAAAAGCAGCGTTGAGAGGTCCCAAAGCTGCTTTTTTTTCCCTAACACTGGTATTACGAGTCTTAAAATGACAGGCTCACTGCTCACTTTTTCGGTCAGATGCTTAAATACCACAAATCCACTTACGTCAATTGCGTATCCTATATTTTCATAACGCCGGTATTATAAGTCTGCAAAAAAGTGAGCGGTATAGCCTCTCCTGCCAAGACTGGTACAGCATTTAAAAGTCAGTAGTTTATGGGCTAACGCCGTAGCATAAAACTCTTAACTAAAGTGCTAAAAAGTAAACTAACACCCATAAACTACCTATTAACCCCTAAACCGAGGCTCCCCCCACATCGTAAACACAAAAAAATATATTTTTAACCCCTAATCTGCCGAACCGGACATCGTCGCCACTATAAAATATATATTAACCCCTAAACCGCCGCCCTCCCGCATCGCAAACACTAGTTTCATTTTATTAATCCCTAATCTGCCGCCCCTAACATCGCCGACACATACCTACATTTATTAACCCCTAATCTGCCACCCCCAACGTCGCTGCAACTATATTAAATGTATTAACCCCTAAATCTAAGTCTAACCCTAACACCCCCCTAACTTAAATATAATTTAAATTAATCTAAATAAAATTACTACAATTCACTAAATAATTCCTATTTAAAACTAAATATTTACTTATAAAATAAACCCTAAGGTAGCTACAATATAACTAATAGTTACATTGTATCTAGCTTAGGGTTTATTTTTATTTTACAGGCAACTTTATATTTAATTTAACTAGGTACAATAATTATTAAATAGTTATTAACTATTTAATAGCTACCTAGTTAAAATAAATTCAAATTTACCTGTAAAATAAATCCTAACCTAAGTTACAATTACACCTAACACTAAACTATAATTAAATTACCTAAACTAACTACAATTAAATACAATTGAAAACAATTATCTAAAGTATGGAAAAAAACACTAAATTACGGAAAATAATAAAATAATTATAAGTTTCTTAAACTAATTACACCTAATCTAATCCCCCTAATAAAATAAAAAATCCCCACAATATAATAAAAAGCCCTACCCTATACTAAATTACAAATAGCCCTTAAAAAGGCCTTTTGCGGGGCATTGCCCCAAAGTAATCAGCTCTATTACCTGTAAAAAAAATACAATACCCCCCAACATTAAAACCCACCACCCACACACCCAACTCTACTCTAAAACCCACCCAATCCCCCTTAATAAAACCTAACACTAACACCTTGAAGATCATCCTACCTTGAGAAGTCTTCACCCAGCCGGGCCAAAGTCCTAAACGAAGCCGGGCGAAGTGGTCCTCCAAACGGGCAGAAGTCTTCATCGAAGCTGGCCAGAAGAGGTCCTCCAGATGGGCAGAAGCCTTCATTCAGGCAGCATCTTCTATCTTCATCCATCCGGCGCGGAGCGGGTACATCTTCAAAACATCAGACGCAGAGCATCTTCTTCCAACGAAGTCCAGCTGAAGAATGAAGGTTCCTTTAAATGACGTCAACCAAGATGGTATCCCTTGAATTCTGATTGGCTGATAGAATTCTATCAGCCAATCGGAATTAAGGTAGGAAAAATCCTATTGGCTGATCCAATCAGCCAATAGGATTGAACTTCAATCCTGATTGGATCAGCCAATCCTGATTGGATCAGCCAATAGGTTTGAAGTTCAATCCTATTGGCTGATTGGATCAGCCAATAGTATTTTTCCTACCTTAATTCCGATTGGCTGATAGAATTCTATTAACCAATCGGAATTCAAGGGACGCCATCTTGGATGACGTCATTTAAAGGAACATTCATTCTTCAGTTGGACCTCATTGGAATCGGATGCTCGCGTCGGATGTCTTGAAGATGGACCCGCTCCGCGCTAGATGGATGAAGATAGAAGATGCCGCCTGGATGAAGACTTCTGCCCATCTGGAGGACCTCTTCTGGCCGGCTTCGATGAAGACTTCTGCCCATCTGGAGGACCAATTCACCCGGCTTCGTTGAGGACTTCGTCCCGACTGGGTGAAGACTTCTCAAGGTAGGGTGATCTTCAAGGGGTTAGTGTTAGGTTTTATTAAGGGGGGATTGGGTGGGTTTTAGAGTACGGTTGGGTGTGTGGGTGGTAGGTTTTAATGTTGGGGGGTATTGTATTTTTTTTACAGGTAATCAAGCTGATTACTTTGGGGCAATGCCCTGCAAAAGTCCCTTTTAAGAGCTATTTGTAATTTAGTATAGGGTAGGGCTTTTTATAATTTTGGGGGGGCTTTTTTATTTTATTAGGGGATTAGATTAGGTGTAATTAGTTTAAAAAACTTGTAATTATTTTATTATTTTCTGTAATTTAGTGTTTTGTTTTTTTCGTACTTTAGATAATTGTTTTAAATTGTATTTAATTGTAGTTAGTTTAGGTAATTAATTTATTATAGTGTAGTGTTAGGTGTAATTGTTAGGTTAGGATTTATTTTACAGGTAAATTTGAATTTATTTTAACTAGGTAGCTATTAAATAGTTAATAACTATTTAATAACTATTGTACCTAGTTAAAATAAATACAAAGTTGCCTGTAAAATAAAAATAAATCCTAAGATAGCTACAATGTAACTATTAGTTATATTGTAGCTATCTTAGGGTTTATTTTATAGGTAAGTATTTAGTTTTAAATAGGAATAATTTAGTTAATGATAGTTATTTTATTTAGATTTATTTAAATTATATTTGTTAGGGGGTGTTAGGGTTAGACTAAGATTTAGGGGTTAATAATTTTATTATAGTGGCAGCGACATTGGGGGTGGCAGATTAGGGGTTAATAAATATAATGTAGGGTTCAGCGATGTTGGGGGCAGCAGATTAGGAGTTCATAAATATAATGTAGGTGGTGACGGTGTCCGGAGTGGCAGATTAGGGGTTAATAATATAATGCAGGTGTCGGCGACGGCAGATTAGGGGTTAATAAGTGTAAGATTAGGGGTGTTTATACTCGGGGTTCATGTTAGTGTCGAAACATAAAATCAAATAGGAATCAATGGGGCTGCGTTAGGAGCTTTACGCTGCTTTTTTGCAGGTGTTAGGTTTTTTTCAGCCGGCTCTCCCCCATTGATTCCTATGGGGAAATCGTGCACAAGCACGTTTTACCTGCTTACCGCTAACGTAAGCAGCGTTGGTATTGAGGTGAGATGTGAAGCAAAATTTTGCTTTACGCTCACTTTTTTGCGGCTAATGCCGGGTTTCTAAAAACTCGTAATACCAGCTGTCATGAGCGCTTCCGTTCATCGCCGTGTCGCTGCGGCTCCCGGAACTCCTCTGTGTCTCTGACGTCATGTTGCTTAGCAACATGACGCTTTCTCTCACACCCCTCTGATGACGGTTACGCTCCTGCCCTTTAAATCTCGGCGGGAGATCTGAATCTGGGCCCGTTTGTTTGTTTCCCTGGATTGTGAGTACCATATCAGTTTATTCTTCTGTGTACCGACTTCTGCCTGCCTGACCTAGCCTCTTGCCTAATCCCTACTTGCTGATATTTGGACATTGACTTCTGCCTGCCTGACCTTGCCTGTAGCTATTACCCTTTTGCTGATACTTGGATGCCGACTTCTGCTTGCCTGACCTTGCTTTGGCCTTTACCTTTAAACCTATTCTTTGTTAAACAAGACCTGCTTAAAGGGACATTTTACTTTTACAAGCTGCAAAAGAGAACTTTGCCTTTCTGTTTGTTATAAACCTGCTTAAAGGGACATTATACTTTTACAAGCTGCAAAAGAGAACTTTTCCTTTGTTTTACAAGCCTGCTAAAGAGGACCTTTTTCAGAAGCTTCAAGTAAGAGCATTTCCTTTTTGTTCTTTGTACTACTTAAAGGGACGTTTTATCCTTTGTGGCTTTCCTGCATTCTGGAACAATATTCATTTTTGTTATCTTCTAATCTGCTTCCTGAGTGGGTCACGTCCTGGATATTTCTCAGTGTGCTAGCGTGTGCTTTCAATTCACGCTAGCAGTTGGGTTACATCCCGGATTGATTCCAGAGCGGCTGACATTACAAACGGGCCATAAAAATGGACCCCACTGAATTATCTATGGCCGTGGCTCACCAGGGACAGCTCTTGGGTTCTCATGCCACTCACTTGCAGTCTCTGGACACTAAACTTGATCAAATTACTGCTCTATTACAAAATTTGGTTGCTACCGCACCTCCCAATCCTAATCCCAATCCAAATCCGATTGAGGCATTACCTCCTCCGATTCCTAACAATCAGTCTCAGGTACAACTAAGTCCCAGGATTCCTCTTCCGGATAAATATGATGGGAATCCTGAAGAATGTAGAGGCTTTTTGAATCAATGCCGTCTTCATTTCCGAAATAGCCCTACTCTCTTTGCTACTGCCTCTTCTAGAATCACGTTTCTTATTTCCTTAATGAAAGGAAAAGCCTTGGCTTGGGTGTCACCTTTGCTAGAAAAGAATGATCCTATACTGTTGGATGTTGATACATTTCTATCTACATTCTCAAACGTATTCGATAAACCTGGAAGGTCATCCGCTGCTGAAGCAACTCTCCTGGATTTACGTCAAGGAAATCAACCAGTCTCTCAATATGCAATTGAGTTCCGCACCCTTGCCTCTGAAACCACTTGGAATCAGGGAGCACTCAGAGCCGCTTTCCGTAAAGGACTTTCTGAGCGTCTCAAGGATGAATTGGTGTATCGTGAACTTCCAGAGTCCTTAGAAGCCTTAATAAATCTCTGTATCAGTCTCGACGCCAGGTTTCGTGAACGCCAACAAGAAAAGGATAGAACACAGAGGACTGCCACTCGAACTCCTTTTCGTTTAGCTCCTCGTTT
Source organism: Bombina bombina (assembly GCF_027579735.1). Lineage (NCBI taxonomy): Eukaryota > Metazoa > Chordata > Amphibia > Anura > Bombinatoridae > Bombina > Bombina bombina. The sequence goes on along the minus strand of NC_069504.1, from coordinate 1,009,773,868 downwards.
TTCTAATCCAGTCACTCCAGCCTCTCCTACTACTGATCAGGCTGAACCCATGGAAGTAGGAAGTATAAAATTAACTGAGCCTGAACGCTTAAGAAGACGGACTCTTGGCTTATGTCTGTACTGTGGCCTTAAAGGACATTTATTAAGGGATTGTCCTACTAGGCCAGTAAAAGCCAGGGCTTAACTCTAGTCCAGGGAACTGAGTTAAGCCAAAATAGTGGTCATTCCCTATACAAGAAACTCTTTGTTCCAGTAACTCTTCTAATTGGACATAAGAAGATCTATACCCAAGCTCTAATTGATTCTGGTGCTGGAGGTGTGTTCATTGACTCTACATTTGTTTCTACTCATTCTATACCCTTACTAAAGAAGGAGTATTCCATTTCAGTCTCTACGGTCAGTGGAGATCCTTTGGGTTCTGGATACATTCAGTTTTCTACTCAACCCTTAATCCTCACCGTAGGAATACTTCATTCTGAGACAATTTGTTTCGATGTCATTCCCACTCCGCAATTTCCCATTATCTTGGGATTACCCTGGCTCCAGATTCACAATCCCATTTTTTCTTGGACTTTCGGTGAACTCACTTCCTGGGGATCTACATGCCAGACTAAATGTCTTCAAAAGATTACTAAGTTACCACTCACTATTGCTCTCACAGTTGAAACTCCGGAATCCTTACCTATGCATTACCATGACTTTGTGGATGTCTTCTCCAAAAAAGAAGCGGAACGTCTTCCTCCTCATCGCCCTTTTGATTGTCCCATTGACCTCCTTCCTGGGGCTGCCTATCCTCGAGGCAAGACATATCCACTTTCTAAACCAGAAAACATGGCTCTGGAAGAATATATAAAAGACAATCTGGCTAGAGGATTTATTCGACCCTCCTCTTCCCCTGTAGGGGCTGGTTTCTTTTTTGTGGGAAAAAAGGATGGCGGATTAAGACCCTGTATTGATTATCGTGGATTGAATCAGATTACCATCAAGAACAGTTATCCTCTGCCCCTTATTCCTGAACTTTTTACTTATCTTCAGGGAGCCACCATTTTCACCAAACTCGACCTACGTGGTGCATACAACTTGATCCGTATACGCAAAGGAGATGAGTGGAAGACTGCCTTTAACACTCGATTTGGGCATTATGAATATTTGGTCATGCCCTTCGGGCTATGCAATGCTCCGGCGGTTTTCCAGCATTTTGTAAATGAGATCTTTCGTGATTTTTTGAATATTTTTGTTATCATATACCTGGACGACATCTTAATTTTTTCTCAGAACCACCAAGATCATGTGCACCACGTCAAGAAAGTACTTCAACGTCTAAGAGAATTCCATCTGTTTGCTAAACTGGAGAAATGTTCTTTCCATCAAAAATCCATACCCTTTCTGGGTTATGTAATATCGGCATCTGGATTCGAAATGGACCCTACTAAACTTTCTGCCATTTTGGATTGGCCTAGACCTGATTCTTTGAAGGCTTTACAACGTTTCCTAGGCTTCGCCAATTATTACAGAAAGTTCATCAAGAATTTTGCTACTATTACTTCTCCTCTTACTTCTCTCACAAGAAAAGGACAAAACTGTAAAGTATGGCCGTCTGAGGCTATAGAAGCTTTTGAATCTCTCAAAGAAGCTTTTTCCTCAGCTCCTATCCTTCGTCATCCAAATCCTGAGTTTCAATTTATTCTGGAGGTGGATGCTTCCTCTGTTGCTGCTGGAGCGGTTCTGTCTCAACGAATACCAGAGACTGGAAGGATTCATCCTGTTGCTTTTTTCTCTAAAAAATTCACTCCTTCCGAATTTAACTATGACGTAGGGAATAAAGAGTTGCTTGCCATCAAGATGGCATTGGATGAATGGAGACATTGGCTGGAAGGTACTTCTTTGCCATTTACTATACTTACTGATCATAAGAACCTTCTGTATCTCCAAACAGCCAAACGACTAAATTCCAGGCAAGCACGCTGGTCCTTATTCTTCTCTCGGTTTCACTATAATTTGTCTTACATACCTGGTTCAAAAAATATTAAAGCAGACGCACTTTCCAGACAATTTCAAGATACCCCAGTTCCTGAGTCTGGTACCATTCTCCAACCTCATGAAGTCATTGCCCAGTTAACAACTTCTTGGTTACAAGAATTACAGTCCGCTCAAGAGCATCTTCCTTTGTCCTGTAAACCTCCCAATGGTTTACTCTTTGTTCCTGAACGCCTTCGTTCCAAGATTTTATTTTGGGCTCATGATAGTCCCCTTTCTGGACATCCTGGCATCAGTATTACCACTCGAAACCTCAAACAACATGTCTGGTGGCCTACACTCTCTCAAGATGTGAAGGATTACGTCTCAGTATGCACACAATGTGCCATGAACAAAACTCCACGCCAACTTCCTTCAGGATTACTCCAACCATTGCCTATACCTCACCAGCCTTGGACTCATGTATCCATGGACTTTATTACCGATCTTCCCTTGTCCACAGGGAACAATACTATCTGGGTGGTGGTCGACAGGTTCACTAAGACGGCTCATTTTGTACCCTTGCCAGGATTACCATCTGCCAAAAGACTCTCTGAACTTTTTATTCTACATATTGTAAGAATCCATGGATTTCCTCTAGATATTGTTTCAGATAGAGGGGTACAATTCGTTTCTCGATTTTGGAGGTCACTTTGTAAACATTTTGGTACTACTATATCTCTCTCTACTTCTCACCACCCACAATCGAATGGTCAGACTGAAAGAGTAAACCAGTGTCTTGAAACATATCTTAGACATTATGTGGATCATTATCATTCTAACTGGACTTCTTACCTTCCTTTGGCTGAATTGGCCCATAATGCCCGGTACAATTCCTCCCTTCAGACTTCTCCTTTTCATGCAGCTTACGGATATCAGCCTAGGACATTCCCTTTGCATACTTCCTCCACAGTGAATCCTGCTTCTGATCTTACAGCCCGAAGATTAACTCGACATTGGCAGAAGATACATCGTATTCTTTCTGTAACTTCTAGACGTTACAAGTTCTTTTCGGATCTTCGACGGAAAAAGGCTCCCAAATATCGCCCTGGTGATAAAGTTTGGATTTCCTCTCGATTTCTTCGCCTGAAACAACCTTCTAACAAATTGGGACCACGATATGTGGGTCCTTTCCGAATACTGGGTCAGGTATGTTCCACTGCTTATCGGGTAGCTTTACCCAAGTCTCTCAAAGTCCATCCGGTATTCCATGTTTCTCTTTTAAAACCTGTGATGATTAACAGGTATTCTAAGCCTTTTTCTAAACCTCCACCGTTATTGGTGCATGGACATCCTGAGTTTGAGATCAGCCATATTCTAGATTCCAAATTGCGGGGCAAGAAATTGTATTATCTCATTCATTGGAAGGGTTATCCAGTCACGGAACGTTCTTGGGAACCTGCTCATCAAGTAAATGCTCCTATATTGGTCAAGACCTTCCACAAGACTCATCCTGATAGACCTGGTCCTGTCCCCCGGAGGGGTCCTTGAGGAGGGGGTGCTGTCATGAGCGCTTCCGTTCATCGCCGTGTCGCTGCGGCTCCCGGAACTCCTCTGTGTCTCTGACGTCATGTTGCTTAGCAACATGACGCTTTCTCTCACACCCCTCTGATGACGGTTACGCTCCTGCCCTTTAAATCTCGGCGGGAGATCTGAATCTGGGCCCGTTTGTTTGTTTCCCTGGATTGTGAGTACCATATCAGTTTATTCTTCTGTGTACCGACTTCTGCCTGCCTGACCTAGCCTCTTGCCTAATCCCTACTTGCTGATATTTGGACATTGACTTCTGCCTGCCTGACCTTGCCTGTAGCTATTACCCTTTTGCTGATACTTGGATGCCGACTTCTGCTTGCCTGACCTTGCTTTGGCCTTTACCTTTAAACCTATTCTTTGTTAAACAAGACCTGCTTAAAGGGACATTTTACTTTTACAAGCTGCAAAAGAGAATTTTGCCTTTCTGTTTGTTATACACCTGCTTAAAAGGGACATTTACTTTTACAAGCTGCAAAAGAGAACTTTGCCTTTCTGTTTGTTATACACCTGCTTAAAAGGGACATTTACTTTTACAAGCTGCAAAAGAGAACTTTGCCTTTCTGTTTGTTATACACCTGCTTAAAAGGGACATTTACTTTTACAAGCTGCAAAAGAGAACTTTGCCTTTCTGTTTGTTATAAACCTGCTTAAAGGGACATTATACTTTTACAAGCTGCAAAAGAGAACTTTTCCTTTGTTTTACAAGCCTGCTAAAGAGGACCTTTTTCAGAAGCTTCAAGTAAGAGCATTTCCTTTTTGTTCTTTGTACTACTTAAAGGGACGTTTTATCCTTTGTGGCTTTCCTGCATTCTGGAACAATATTCATTTTTGTTATCTTCTAATCTGCTTCCTGAGTGGGTCACGTCCTGGATATTTCTCAGTGTGCTAGCGTGTGCTTTCAATTCACGCTAGCAGTTGGGTTACATCCCGGATTGATTCCAGAGCGGCTGACACCAGCGTTACTGTAAGTGAGCGGTGAGGGAATACTGCTCGTTAGCACCGCACAGCCTTACCAACAAAACTCGTAATCTAGGCGTAAGTTTGGCTGCAGTCCATGCAAAATAGCAGATATTGCCTCTCTGAGCAATTTCCTTGTATAACTGCACCCACAATTTCCTTGTATAACTGCTCCCAGCCCTTGTGGGCAGAGTTATGACACCAGTCTGTCAGTCGCTGTAGGAGAACAGCCTGTTTGTATTTGTAAATTGGTTACACTGAGGCCACCCCTATCTCTTGGCAGGTATAAAGGGTTTTTTTGTTGATTCTAGGCTAAATGCCCATTCATTTATCATTTTCTATGTGCGTTTGAAGTAGTATAAGGTAATCATGAGGGAGAGGAATGAAAAGAGTCTGCAATAAATATAAAATTCTGGGAAGGACATTTATTTTAACTACCACTCCTATTCCTATCTAACCCAGCCAATAGATAGATTTGTGCTTCCATGTAGCAGTCATATGCTATGTTCTGTTTCAGTTGAGTATAATTTGAGTCAAAGGGGACAAGACTACATCCAAGTATTTTAGATCATGCTTTTTATCACAAAAGGACAGTTTGATCACAAGTGATACAAACGGTCTCAAGACAGGGATTAGTGATGTCGCGAACCTAAAAATTTCGGTTCGCAAATGGCGGACTCGAACTTCCGGTATTGTTCGCGAACCCGCGAACCGCGCGAACCGCCATTGACTTCAATAGGCAGGCGAACTTTAAAACCTACAAGGACTCTTTCTGGCCACAATAGTGATGGAAAAGTTGTTTCAATGGTACTAACACCTGGACTGTGGCATGCTGGAGGGGGATCCATGGCAAAACTCCCATGGAAAATTACATAGTTTATGCAGAGTCTGCTTTTAACCCATAAAGGGCCTAAATCAACTAACATTCCCAAATTGTTTGCAATAACGTGCTTTAAAACATCAGTTATGATGTCGTATCTATCAGGTAGCGTAAGGGTTACGGCCGCATCACAGTGACAGAGCAAACTCCAAGTGTTACGCACCGCAATCAACCGCAAACAGTCCACTTGCACAACCACGAGATAGATAGATTTGATAGATAGATACATAGAGATTACATAGCTCAATCGATGCAATATATATATGATCGATACACTGTACATAGCTCAGTAGATGCAATATACATTCGATAGATAGGAATTACATCGATCAATAGATGCAATATACATTTGATAGATACGAATGTTATCGAATCAAAGATGCAATATATATTTTATAGATACGAATTACATCGATCACTAGATGCAATCTACATTTGATCAATACGTTTGATAGTTCAATCGATTTGATATATAAATAAATCGATTTGAAATATATATAATTTCCCTGACAGAGTATAACAATAAGACATGTGGTCTGTGACCCGTGGTGTGTTAAGTAGTAATATTCTTAACATTTTACTACAACCTGTTACTCCCCCTATCAGATGAGGTCTATATGGCCTTCGTTTTTGGAACCGGGAGATGGAAGAAGATGATTGTTCTGTCCTCCTACTTCAAATTTGTCAGAAACACAAGTGGCTGTCTCAAGACATCCCGGACAGAAGATAGATCGATAGATAGGATAGATAGATATACATAGATTGATAGTTAGATAGAATCGATAGAAGAGAAATAGATAGATTTGTTAGATATATAATTACCCTGATAAAGTCTAATAATTAAACATGCGGTCTTGGACCCAACTAGGTTGTGTTAAGTAGTACTATTCTTCGCACTTTCAGCCCTGTAACTCCCCCTATTGGTGGAGGTCTATATGGCGGTTATAATTACCCTGACAAAGTATAACATCAAGACACACGGTGTTGGACCCATGATAACTAGCTTGTGTTAATTAGTACTTTTCTTAGCACTTTAATCCCTGTTACCCCCCCTATCGGGGGTGGTCTATATGGCCTGCCTGATTACCCTGAAAAAATATAATAATAAGACATGCGGTCTGGTACCCATTTTAACTAGGTTGTGTTTTAAGTACTACCATTCTTAGCACTTTAATCTCTGTAACTCCCCCTATTTGGTGAGGTCTATACGGCCTGGATGATTACCCATACAAAATATAATAATAAGACATCTGCTCTTGGTCTGCGACCCATGGTAACTATGTTGTGTTAATTAGTAATGTCCTAAGCATTTTAATAGCTGTTACTCATACTCACCCTATGGGTGGAGGTCTATATGGCCTGCATGATTACCCTTACAAAATATAATAACTAAACATATGCTCTGGGACCCATGGTAAGTAGGTTGTGTTAAGTAGTACTGTTCTTTGCAGTTTAATACCTGTTACAACACCAAATGGTGGCAGGTCTATCTGGCCTTCATGATTAGCTGCACCCAAACCCCAAAAAAAGCTGAGTGGTCTTAGACTAACACCCATGGCTAACTCAGTTGTTTAAATTAGTACTATTCTTAGCACTTTCATCCCTGTTACGGGTGGTCTACATGGCCATCATGATTAGCCGAACAAAATACTACAATCCAACCTTTGCTCAGTCTTCATAGGCCCTTCATTGGCTGTATTTTGATAGTACAGTTCTTATTATTTTAATAGCTGATACAACACCGAATGGTGGCAGCTCTATATGGCCTGCATGATTAGCCGCTCCCAAAATAAAAATAAATCCAAGCGGTCTTGGATTAACACCCATGGCTAACTCGGTTGTTTCAAGTAGTACTATTCTTAGCACTTTCATCTCATCCCTGTTACTTCCAGGACTCTCGGTGGTGGTCTACATGGCCATCATGATTAGCCTAACCAAATACTACAATCCAACCTTGGCTCAGTCTTCATAAGGCCCTTCATTGGTTGTATTTTTGTAGTTCTGTTCTTATTAGTTAAATAGCTGATACAACACTGAATGTTGGCAGCTCTATATGGCCTGCATGATTAGCTGCACCCAAAACAAAAATAAAGCCAAGGGGTCTTGGATTAACACCCATGGCTAACTCGGTTGTTTCAAGTAGTACTATTCTTAGCACTTTCATCTCATCCCTGTTACTTCCAAGACTCTCGGTGATGGTCTACATGGCCATCATGATTAGCCTAACCAAATACTACAATCCAACCTTGGCTCAGTCTTCATAAGGCCCTTCATTGGCTGTATTTTGGTAGTTCTGTTCTTATTTGTTTAATAGCTGATACAACACCGAATGTTGGCAGCTCTATATGGTCTGAATTATTAGCCGCACCCAAAACAAAAATAAAGCCAAGCGGTCTTGGATTAACACCCATGGCTAACTCGGTTGTTTTAAGTAGTACTATTCTTAGCACTTTCATCTCATCCCTGTTACTTCCAGGACTCTCGGTGGTGGTCTACATGGCCATCATGATTAGCCTCACCAAAATATAACAACAATACGTGCGTGCAGGGAACCATGGTAAGGTTACTTCCTTTCGCAAAATCGAGTATAGCAGTTGCAGGCAGAGGTTCTGACCCTGCATTATGGCTGCACCTCTCCCTAAAAGAGGCATGCGTTACAGAGTCTGTGGGCATGTATGCAAAGAGCTGGCCTGCCTAAAAAGAGGAGCAAGGCTGTACAGGTTGTTCTCCTTCAGCCGTTTTATACGCTGTCCCACGGCCACGACCCTCAACAACCACAACAGAATGAAACACCACATATGCCATCCTTTTGAACAACAGAGTACAGGTATGGCATTGATTTTAGTTACACGGCGATATTTATTATGAACCGTGAAATTGAAAACAAAAACATGATTGGACACCCAGTACAGTACAGGTCGTTCTCCTTCGGCCTTTTTAGAATAGTGTTCCGGACCCTCAACAAAAACAGCAGGAAAGAGGACATATGGCATCCTTTTGAACAATAGATGACAGGTAAGGCATAGATTTTAGAAAGCCATAGATTATTTTTTTGCAACTGTGAAATAAAAAAAAACATTAATTGGACACCCAGTACACTTCTTTATCCTTAGGCCTTTTTATAAGAGGCTCCCGGAGCCTCAACAGAAACAGCATGAAAGAGGACATATGGCATCCTTGTGAACAATTGATTACAGTTAAGGCATTGATTTTAGAATCCCAAGATCATTTATATGACCCGGGAAATAGAAAAAACATTGACTGGACACCCAGTACACTTCTTTATCCTTAGGCCTTTTTATAAGAGGGGCCCGGAGCCTCAACAGAAACAACAGCATGAAAGAGGACATATGTCATCCTTTTGAAAAATAGATTACAGGAAAGGCATTAATTTTAGAAACACAGAGATAATTTGTTACAACCGGGAAATCTAAAAAAACATTGAATAGACACCCAGTACACTTCTTTATCCTTAGGCCTTTTTATAAGAGGGTCCCGGAGCCTCAACAGAAACAACAGCATGAAAGAGGACATATGGCATCCTTTTGAAAAATAGATTACAGGAAAGGCATTGATTTTAGAAACACAGAGATAATTTGTTGCAACCGGGAAATCTAAAAAAACATTGAATAGACACCCAGTACACTTCTTTATCCATAGGCCTTTTTAGCAGAGGCTACAGGACCCTCAACAAAAACAAGAGCAGGGAGCTGGGCATAGGAGTACAAGGGAGTGTGACAATAATAATGTGAAGAGGAAGATTGCGGAGTTGTGGCATTTTAATTTTGTTATCGTGGGAAGTACTTGCAATGACCTTGCTCTGGTGAATCCATATCGCAAATGACTTTTTTAAGGCACTGTTTGTCTATTTTTTGAATATCAGCATTTGGTAAATGAAGCACAACTTAAGGCTGGTGAGGACCGACCTTTCTTCTGGCTGTTTGCAAATGTTGTGACTCTGGACAAACATGTGAATAAGGGGCCATCTGCCATATTCTGCACGCAACTCCTTTGATGATTGACGCTAAACATGTCACCTGCAAGCAGAGCTCGTTACTTCTGTCTAAATCATCTTCCTGGTATGGACAGGCCACTGTTTCCCACAGCAAGTCCGAAGCTTGAACTACAAGATTGTCTTGAGTATGGTAGGAAGCCAAAATTTATTAAAGTCTGTACTATCACCACAAAATCTGAACTTCTTGAAGCAAGGAAAATGCCAGCAATTTCCTGTGCTTATGGATGTCAAGGACATCCTGTCCTGTGGTGCACAGAGATGGAGAGGATTTTGGGCCTCCCTGTACACTACACAGATGTCTCCAACATCGCCAGAAACACAATACAGTGACTCTTGGGAAGTTCCTGGAGTGTTCCGGTAGCCATCTCTTAATGCCCCGAACGGAATACTTTATAAGTGTTTTGTATACATCTGACAACAGCTTTGGAGACTGTGGTGACGCACATGTTATTTACTGTTGTTCCAGCTGTGGCAATATCAATTGGCATTAAAAAGGTAAGATTTGGAGACTGGTGATGCACATTTTATGCACGCTGTGGCAATTGCAATTTTCAGTGAAAATAATCTGCTAACAACCACCTCCTAGGAGGACCACGCCTGACTCCTGAAGTCATGCTTCAGTTAGTAACTCAAGTTAAATTAATTTTTTTTTTTTATTATTATTATTATGCTCAGCAGATTCAAAACATACCATTCTTCTAGTCATATCACATGACATGTCAAAATGCTGCATGGAAAATGGCAGTGTGCAAAGTCATAATCTTAGTGAACCTATAAGTGCATTAAATTTTCTAAAATAAACAAAAATACCGAAAAAAACGAATAAAAAAAAAAAGGAAAGAGGACATATGGCATCCTTTTGAACAATAGATTACATTTAAGGCATTGATTTTAGAATCCCTGAGATAATTTATATGAACAGGGAAATTAAAAAAAAAAACATTGATTGGACACCCAGTACACTTCTTTATCCTTAGGCCTTTTTATAAGAGGGTCCCGGAGCCTCAACAGAAACAACAGCATGAAAGAAGACATATGGCATCCTTTTGAAAAATAGATTACAGGAAAGGCAATGATTTTAGAAACACAGAGATAATTTTTTGCAACCGGGCAATCTAAAAAAACATTGAATATACACCCAGTATACTTCTTTATCCTTAGGCCTTTTTAGCAGAGGCTCCAGGACCCTCAACAAAACCAGCAGCAGGAAAGAGGACATATGGCATCCTTTTGAAAAAAAGATTATAGGAAAGGCATTGATTTTAGAAACCCGGAGATAATTTGTTGCAACCGGGATTTTGAATAAAAAAAATGATTCGATGGACACCCAGTACACTTCTTTCTCCTTAGTCCTTTTTAGCAGAGGCTCCAGGACCCTCAAACAAAACCCCATCAGGAAAGAGGACATATTGCATCCTTTTGAAAAATAGATTACATGAAAGGCATTGATTTTAGAAACCCAGAGATAATTTGTTGCAACCGTGAAATATAAAAAAACATTGATTAGACACCCAGTACAATTCTTTTTCCTTAGGCCTTTTTATAAGAGGGTCCCGGAGCCTGAACAGAAACAACAGCATGAAAGAGGACATATAGCATCCTTTTTAACAATTGATTACAGGAAAGGCATTGATTTTAGAAACCCGGAGATAATTTGTTGCAACCGGGAAATCAAAAAAAAATTTGATTATACACCCAGTACACTTCTTTCTCCTTAGGCCTTTTTAGCAGAGGCTCCAGGACCCTCAAACAAAACACCATCAGGAAAGAGGACATATTGCATCCTTTTGAAAAATAGATTACAGGAAAAGCATTGATTTTAGAAACCCAGAGATATTTGGTTGCAACCGGGAAATCTAAAAAAACATTGATTATACACCCAGTACACTTATTTATCCTTAGGCCTTTTTAGCAGAGGCTCCAGGACCCTCAACAGAAACAACAGCATGAAAGAGGACATATGGCATCCTTTTGAAAAATAGATTACAGGAAGGGCATTGATTTTAGAAACCCAGAGATGATTTGTTGCAACCGGGAAATCTAAATAAAAATTGATTATATACCCAGTAGACTTCTTTCTCCTTAGGCCTTTTTAGCAGAGGCTCCAGGACCCTCAAACAAAACACCATCAGGAAAGAGGACATATTGCATCCTTTTGAAAAATAGATTACAGGAAAAGCATTGATTTTAGAAACCCAGAGAAAATTTAAAAAAAATTGATTAGACAACCAGTACACTTATTTATCCTTAGGCCTTTTTATAAGAGGGTCCCGGAGCCTCAACAGAAACAACAGCATGAAAGAGGACATATGTCATCCTTTTGAAAAATAGATTACAGGAAAGGCATTAATTTTAGAAACACAGAGATAATTTGTTACAACCGGGAAATCTAAAAAAACATTGATTAGACACCCAGTACACTTATTTATCCTTAGGCCTTTTTAGCAGAGGCTCCAGGACCCTCAACAAAACCAGCAGCAGGAAAGAGGACATATGGCATCCTTTTGAAAAATAGATTACAGGAAAGGCATTGATTTTAGAAACCCGGAGATAATTTGTTGCAACCGGGAATTTGAATCAAACAAATGATTCGATGGACACCCAGTACACTTCTTTCTCCTTAGGCCTTTTTATAAGAGGGTCCAGGACCCTCAAACAAAACACCAGCAGGAAAGAGGACATATGGCATCCTTTTGAACAATAGAGTACAGGTACAGCATTGATTTTACAAACCCAGGGATAATTTTGGGCAAATGGGAAATAGAAAAATACATTGAGTGGACACCCAGTACACTTCTTTCTCCTTAGGCCTTTTTATAAGAGGGTCCAGGACCCTCAAACAAAGCACCAGCAGGAAAGAGGACATGATATGGCATCCTTTTGAACAATAGAGTACAGGTAAAGCATTGATTTTAGAAACCCGGAGATAATTTGTTGCAACCGGGAAATTGAATCACAAAAAGGTTTGGATGGACACACAGTACACTTCTTTCTGCTTCAGCCATTTTATAACAGGGTCCAGGACCCTCAACAGAAACAACAGCAGGAAAGAGGACATATGGCATCCTTTTGAACAATGGAGTACAGGTAAAGCATTGATTTTAGAAACCCGGAGATAATTAGTTGCAACCGGGAAATTGAACCAAAAAAATGATTGTACACCCAGGACACTTCTTTCTACTTCAGCCTTTTTATAAGAGTCCAGGACCCGCATATGAAACAACAGCAGTAAAGAGGACATATGGCATCCTTTTGAACAATAGAGTACTGTTACGGCATTGATTTTAGAAACCCAGAGATAATTGTTTGGAATCGTGAAATTGCCCAAAAAACCATGCTTGGACACCCACTCCAGGTCGTTCTCCTTCAGCATTTTTATAAAAGGGTCCAGCACCCTCAAAAGAAACAACTGCAGGAAACACCACATATGCCATCCTTTTGCACAAGCGAGTACAGGTATCGCATCCATTTTAGAAACCCGGAGATAATTGAGAGGAACCGGGAAAATTTTTCCAAAAATTTGCTGGGGCACCCATTACAGGTCGTTCTCCTTCAGCCTTTTTATACCATGGGCCACGACCCGCAACAGGCACAACAGCATGAAACACCACATATGCCACCCTTTTGCACAATAGAGTACAGGTATGGCATAAATGGAACACGGAGATAATTTAGAGCAACCAAGAGACGGATAAAAATGCTTGGTCGGTCCTCCTACTTCACATTTGGGGCACTGCGCGTGCAATTTAATGGTCCACCAGATGTGAGTGGTGTGCACTGTTAAGTTGTACTATTTGTAACAGTTTAATCACTGTTATGTGCCTTATTTTTTTATTTGAGTTTTGTACCCACAAAGCAGCAGAGGCCAGAAAAATTAGGAATGTACAAATGACTGAAAAATTTGGGTAATGTTGTAGCATTAAAATTGATGTTTGTAAAACATTTATAAAGTGCCCTCTACGCTTGTGGCTTGAACACTAGTTGTAGGCGGATAAGTCAAGCAAGTCAGCTTTTTAAGAAAAGAAAAAAAAGGCCAGCCTGTATACCAGTTGTAGCCCAAGCCAGCTCATCTCATCATCAGTCCTTTTTTAATCAAATGTATCGCCCAATGTCAGTCCCTTCGGGATCCAGCCCTCATTAATTTTTATAAAAGTGAGATAGTCAAGGCTTTTTTGACCTAGGCGACTTCTCTTCTCAGTGACAAAACCTCCTGCTGCACTGAAAGTCCTTTCGGACAGGACACTTGAAGCGGGGCAGGCCAGAAGTTCCATTGCAAATTGGGATAGCTCAGGCCACAAGTCAAGCCTGCATACCCAGTAGTCAAGGGGTCCATCACTCCCGAGAGTGTCAAGATCCGCAGTTAAAGCTAGGTAGTCTGCTACCTGTCGGTTGAGTCTTTCTCTGAGGCTGGATCCCGAAAGGCTCTGGGGATGCATGGGAGTTAAAAAGGTATGCATGTCCTCCATCAACAAGACGTCAGGAAAGCGTCCTGTCCTTGCCGCCGTGTTCGTGGGAGGAGGAGTATTAATTTAATCTCTTCCACTGTTACATTCCCGTGGTGCTGTGACATCACCCTTATACGCTGTGTAAAGCATAGTTTTTAATTTATTCTTAAAATGCTCCATCCTTTCCGACTTGCGGGAATTTGGTAACATTTCAGGCACTTTATGCTTATACCGGGGGTCGAGGAGCGTGGACACCCAGTACAGGTCATTCTCCTTCAGCTTTTTTATACGAGGGTCCCTCAACAGGCACGACAGCATGAAAGAACCCATTTGAACAAGGTTGGATGCCGAGCTAATCATGTCCCGTTCCTCCTCCTCACTGATCTCACTGAGGGTATCTTCTTCCCCCCAGCCACGTACAACACCACGGGTACCAGAGAGGTGACAACAACGAGCACCTTGGGATGCCTGTTGTGCTCTGTCTTCCTCCTCCTCCTCAAAGCCACATTCCTCCTCTGACTCCTCTTCCTCACAATCCTCTTCCTGCGTTGCCGCAGGTCCAGCAAGCGATGCTGATAAGGCTGTTTTTGGGGGTGATGGACACCTCAACTCTTCCTCTTCCTCTTCACGCTCATCTACGGCCTGATCCAGCACTCTTCGCAGGGCACGCTCCATGAAGAAAACAAATGGTATGATGTCGCTGATGGTGCCTTCGGTGTGACTGACAAGGCATTGCGCATGAGTGTCCAGTAATTTGGAAAAAATATCCCCAGCTCCCCAGAGGCTGTCCTAGCACCCCGGTCATACAAATATTTATTAACAGCTTTTTCTTGTTGGAGCAGGCGGTCAAACATTAGGAGTGTTGAATTCCACCGTGTCGTGGCGGTGTCACCAACTCTTCTGCAGAGCCACGCATTCCATGCTTGTCAGAAGTCAGCAGGTTTACCCAATGCGCAGTGTAGGTGATATACCTGCCCTGACCATGCTTTGCAGATCAGCTATCCGTGGTCATATGGACCCTTGCCCCAACGCTGTGTGCCAGACATGCCATAACTTCCTTTCTCACAACAGGTTTAGGATTGCCTTTTGTGAAAAGAAATTTCTGCCAGGTACCTTCCACTGCGGTGTCCCAATAGATACAAATTTTTTAAATGCATCAGACTCCACCAGCTTGTATGGTAAAAGCTGGCGGGCTAAGAGTTCAGACAAGCCAGCTGTCAGACGCGGGGCAAGGGGGTGACTTTGAGAAATTGGCTTCTTACGCTCAAACATGTCCTTGACAGACAGCTGACTGTGTGCAGATGACCAGGAACTGCTACGTAAGAGAGACTGAGTGGAGGATGGTTGAGAGGGGGCAAGGAGGACAGCACTGGTTGATGTGGCTGAAGATGCTGGAGCAGGAGGAGGAGGGCGGCTTTCACTTTGTGTGCTGCTTCTACTCATGTGTTCTTCCCATCGGCCTTTGTGATGGGAGACCATGTGCCTTCTCAAAGCAGTTGTACCTAGGTGGGTGTTGAACTTCCCACGACTCAGTTTCTTTTGGCACAGGTTGCAAATGGCATCGCTGTTGTCAGAGGCAGACACACAAAAAAATGCCACACTGCTGAGCTCTGCGATGACGGCATTCTGGTGGTGGCAACAGCATGCGTTGATGGGCGTCGGCGTGCTGTCTGGCTGACCCCGGGTGCCGATGCATGCTGTCTGACTGTGCCACTAGCTCCTTGAGATGACCTACCCATGCTTCCAAATCGTCTCCTCCTCCTCTCTGTCTCCCCATCTGAACTTTCCCCCTCTTCTTCTTCTCTTCTAGCAGGCACCCACGTGACATCCACCGACACATAATCATCAACCGCTTCACTTGTATCTGACACATCAAGAAAGGAAGCAGCAGCGGGTACAACATCATCATCATCACACCGTACCTCCATGTCGGTAATGCTGCTTGACTGAGACTGATCACTGTTATCTACATCCTCTGTCAATGATGGTTGCGCATCAATCATTTCTTCCAACTGATGTGTCAATAACTCCTGTGACAGATCAAGTGAAGCGGCTGTGGTGCTAGTGTTGGTGGTGGCGACAGGCGGGCGAGTGGCACTGGTCACTTGAGACCTGCCCAAAGCACAGCTGGACGTAGATGGTGCGTCAAGGTTAGGAGGACTAGCAGCGGAAGCTGAAGAAGATTGGGTGTCCTGTGTTAGCCATTCCACTAGGTCCTCCTCAGAACTTTTCGCGTCCCCCCTGGCACCCGGCGTCTGAACAATGTGCATATTTGTAGGGTCTAAAGGAATCACAGCACCACGGCCACGGAACCTGCGGGGTGGCCTGCCTCTGCCTGTCATTTTTTTTAAAATGGACACTGACAATACTATAACACCAATTATAGGAGTGGTGGCACTGTGCAAGTGGGCACAGTATACGCTGTGAGACTGACAACAACCAAAAAGACAGATGTTTTAAAATTCGCAAATTGTTAATTTTTTAAAATATTAAAAGTACTGTGACAACAAATATGATTGTTGGCACTAGTTGGAAAATGGGCTTGTCTGGCACACACGCTGGGAGAAAGGAAACTGCAATTCAATGGCACTAGGAGACTGAAGAATCACAGTCAAAACAGTTATGATTAACAATAATTCCAATCCTGTTAAAAGAAATATGATTGGTGGCACTAATTGGCTAGTTGGGACTGGCACACAGGCAGGCAGGCAGTAGGAAAATGCAATTCAAGGGCACTAGTAGAATGCAGATTGACACTCAAAACAGTGATGATTGACAATTTTTGCAATACTGTTAAAATAAATATGATTGCTGGCACTAATTGGCTATTTGGGCCTGGCCCACAGGCTGGCAGGCAGGAGGAAAGTGCAATTCAATGGCACGAGCAAACTGAGGATTCAGAACAACAATTACAAAAAAAATTAATTTTTAATTATTTAGAATACTGTGACAACAAATATGATTGGTGTAAATATTTTGAAAGTTGGCCTGGCACACAGGCTGGCAGGCAGGAGAAAAGTGCAATTCAATGGCACGAGCAAACTGAGGATTAAGCACAACAATCCAAAAAATGTTATGTTTAATTAGTAACAATACTGTGACAACAATTATGATTGGTGTAAATAGTTGGCAAGACGGCCTGGCACACAGGCTGGCAGGCAGGTGAAAAGTGCAATTCAAGGTAAGGTCACTAGGAGACTGAATACTGACAGTCAAAAAAGTGATGATTGACAATTTTTGCAATACTGTTCAAAGAAATATGATTGCTGGCAATAATTGGCTAGGTGGGCCTGGCACACAGGCTGCAAGGCAGGAGGAAAGTGCAATGCAATGGCACGAGCAAACTGAGGATTCAGAAAAACAATTAGCAAAAATTTAAATTTTTAATTATTAAGAATACTGTGACAACATATATGATTGGTGTAAATATTTTGAAAGTCGGCCTGGCTGGCACACATGCTGGCAGGCAGGAGAAAAGTGCAATTCAATGGCACGAGCAAACTGAGGATTAGAAACAACAATCCAAAAACTTTTAATTTTAATTAGTAACAATACTGTGACAACAATTATGATTGGTGTAAATAGCTGGCAAGATGGCCTGGCACACAGGCTGGCAGGCAGGAGGTAAATGCAACTCAAGGACACTAGGAGATTGCAGATTGACACTCAAAACAGTGATGATTGACAATTTTTGCAATACTGTTAAAAGAAATATGATTGCTGGCAATAATTGGCTAGGTGGGCCTGGCACACAGGCTGCAAGGCAGGAGGAAAGTGTAATTCAATGGCACGAGCAAACTGAGGATTCAGAAAAACAATTACCCAAAATTTTAATTTTTAATTTTTAAGAATACTGTGACAACAAATATGATTGGTGTAAATATTTTGAAAGTCGGCCTGGCACACAGGCTGGCAGGCAGGAGGAAAATGCAATTCAATGGCACTAGGAGATTTTTATATTTTTAGATACTGTTACAAGAATTATGATTGGTGCCACTAATTGGCTAGTTGGGCCTGGAAAACACGCTGGCAGGCAGGAGGAAAGTGCAATTTAATGGCACGAGCAAACTGATGAATCACAAGCGATCAATTTGGAATTTTAAAGATTAACAATACTTTTACAACAACTAGAATTGGTGGCACTAATTAGCTAGTTTGTGACTGGCACACAGGCGGACAGGCAGAAGGAAACTGCAATTCAATGGCACTAGTAGACTGAATATTTGCACTCCAAACAATTATGAATTTTAATTTTTTTGATACTGTTACAAGAATTATGATTGGTGCCACTAATTGGCTAGTTGGGCCTGGCACACAGGCTGGCAGATATGAGTCGTGGATGGTAGGTAGGGCAGCAATTTAACACAGTATGCTGTGTAAGTGAAAAAACACAGGCCTGATAGAAAATTATGTTAGATTACACTAGCAAAATATTTTAAAATTTTAGATTTTAATATTAAAATAATGCTAAGAAGTGCAATGCACATATGAGTGGTCGCACTGGCTGGCTGCTACGTAGGGCAGCAATTAACAACAGTATGCTGTGTAAGTCAGATAGACAGTTAGACACAGGCCTGATAGAAAATAAAAATAGATTACACTAGCATAATGATTTAAAGACTTTTTTTGGCAATTTAAAGAAAAAGGTTAAGCACATACATATGAGTCGTGGCTGATAGCCTTGGAAGGGCAGCTATTAAAAACAGTAGGATCTGTAAGTCAGATAAACACACACGCCTGATAGAAAATACTATTAGATTACACTAGAAAAATGATTTAAATTATTTTTATGGGGGGGAAATTAAAAAAAGGTTAAACACATATGAGTCGTGGCTCATAGACTAGGGAGGGCAGCAAGTAAACACAGTAGGCTCTGTATGTCAGCAAAACACACAGGCCTGATAGGAAAGGATATTAGATTACACTATCAAAAAAAATTAAACTTTTTTTTTTATAGTTAAATTAAGGTGAAGAAGATATGAGTGGTGGCTGCCTGGCACAGACCAATTAACCAAAAGACTGAAAAAAAATAAGGTATATTAATGCTGTTGAGCCTGACAGGCACAGGCCTGATAGAAAATGTAATTAGATTACACTAGCATAATGATTTAAATACTTTCTTTTGGCAATTTAAAGAAAAAGGTTAAGCACATACATATGAGTCGTGGCTGATAGCCTTGGAAGGGCAGCTATTAAAAACAATAGGATCTGTAAGTCAGATAAACACACACGCCTGATAGAAAATACTATTAGATTACACTAGAAAAATGATTTAAATTATTTTTATGGGGGGGGGGGGATTAAAAAAAGGTTAAACACATATGAGTCGTGGCTCATAGACTAGGGAGGGCAGCAAGTAAACACAGTAGGCTCTGTATGTCAGCAAAACACACAGGCCTGATAGGAAATTATATTAGATTACACTATCAAAAAAAATTTAACTTTTTTTTTCTATAGTTAAATTAAGGTGAAGAAGATATGAGTGGTGGCTGCCTGGCACAGACCAATTAACCAAAAGACTGAAAAAAATGAGGTATATTAATGCTGTTGAGCCTGACAGGCACAGGCCTGATAGAAAATGTAATTAGATTACACTAGCAAAATATTTTTTTTTTTTTATTATTTAAAATAATGTTATAAACGGATATTAACACTGGTGGCTGGCATAGAGCAATGAACCAGAGTATATGCTGTGTGACACAGGCCTGATAGAAAATGAAAAAAAATTACACTAGCAAAATAATTAAAATTTTTGGTTAGTTAAATTTAAACTAATGTTGTTAGGGAGATATCAGTGGTGGCAGTAATCACAGCATATGCTGTGAGCCTTAAACACACAGGCTGAAAGCCAGGCAAATGCTAATAAAAAAAATATGAAAAAAAAAACGGCACAAAATATAGCCCTAAAAAGGGCTTTTTGGGGTGCTGTCCTTGCAGCAGAGATGAGTGGAGTCCTTCTGGACTGTAGTGGACACTAAATACACTAGCCTATCTATGTTTTTCCTATTAATGTCAGGAGCAAAAACACAACACGTCCTCTCATTAAGAAAGCAAGGTCATTATGAGTCTAAAATGGCGGATTGCGAGTAGCTGGGAGGGTCTGTGAGGGAGTGTCTGATGTTGATTGGCTCTAATGTGTCAGACGGCTGTGACATACAGGGTCAAAGTTTCCTCAATGATGACACATAGGGGCGGATCGCCATGTGTTCGCCCGCAGACGCGAACGCGAACAAGCTATGTTCGCTGGGAACCGTTCGCGGGCGAACAGTTTGGGACATCACTAACAGGGATATGCTCAGGAGTTTAGATTTAGAGATATATAAGTTGGATACTGCACTGTATCTTTCAAACTCAGATAGGGTCGCTGGAATTGAAGTGTCTACATTAGTGAGTGTAAGCAGCACATCATCAACATACATAGAAACCTTACATCCCTTTCCATGATCCCCCCTATATAAAGATTATTCTTAATGTCATTAGGCAACATCTCTATTGCGAGAGCAAAGAGTAGTGTGGAAAGGGGACAACCCTGTCTAGTACTGTTGGTTATGAGTAAGGAGTATGATAAGAACATTATTCACCTTTAGGTCGAGTAGAGGTCCTTTTCTGTCTCATTTGCTGGTGACTCCTCCTCTCCATTGCCTCTGTCTGTTGGAGTACCTCAAGGCTCTGTTCTGGGTCCTCAACTCTTCTCTATTTATACATCCTCACTGGGTAATCTTATCAGTAGCTATGGCTTCAACTACCAACTCTATGCTGATGATACTCAGATCTACCTATCCACCCCTTCACTCTCTCCTTCTGTCCTTTCTCACATCATTGTCTGCTTATCTGGCATTTCTTCTTGGATGGCCTCTCACCACCTAAAAATCAATATGTCCAAGACTGAGCTCCTTCTAATCCCCCCCTCTAATTCTACCCCGTTTCCTAACTTTTCAATCACTGTTGGTGACACCACTATCTCCCCATCACCCCAAGTCCGGTGCCTAGGAGTTACAATAGACTCCAATCTGTCCTTCATACCCCACATCCAATTGCCCTCTTCCTCCTGTCGCAACCACCTATGCAATATCGCCAAAATTTGTCAATTTCTGAGTGCTGAAACTATAAAACAGCTAATCCACTCCCTGGTAATCTCCCGATTTGTCTACTGTAAAAACCTACTAACTGGCCTCCCTCTCTCCCGCCTCTCCCCTCTTCAATCTATCCTAAATGCCTCTGCTAGGCTAATCCACCTCTCCTGACGCGCTGTATCTGCTGCACTTCTCTGCGAGTCCCTTCACTGGCTCCCCATCCACAGCAGAATTAAATTCAAAATTCTCATCCTGACCTACAAAGCCCTTACCAACGCAGCCCCCCCCACCTGTCCTCACTCATCAACAAATATACTCCAGCACGCCCCCTAAGATCCATCAATGACCTGCTCCTTGCATCTTCTACCATCACCTCCTCCCATGCTAGGCTACAGGACTTCTCTCGTGCGGCACCAACCATCTGGAATGCACTTCCTAGAGCTGTCAGACTCTCCCCTAACCTTTCCTCCTTTAAACGCTCCCTAAATACCTTTCTGTTCATGGAAGCCTATCTCCAAATCAGTAACAAATGAATTCCACTTGCCTAACTGCTGCCCCCATCAAACTCCACACTAACATTCTCACCTTTGCAGTCCTCACCTCCTGTTTCTCACCCTCTTACCATCTAGATTGTAAGTTCCCACGGGAACAGGGCCCTAAATTCCCCCTGTATTTGTTTGTTAAACTGTCTGGTGTCTTTCATATTGTACTGTACTTTTATCTTTGTACCCATGGACAGCGCTGCGGAATCTGTTGGTGCTTTATAAATAAAGAATAATAATAATAGAGGCCAAAAACAGTAGAGGCTTAAAACAGTGTTCATTCATTTTTTTTGTCAAAGCAAATAACTGATAGAGTGACTCTCAGAAAGATTCAATCTACCCTATCAAATGCTTTTTAAGTGTCAGTTGATATGAGCACCATCAAAATCAAATTAGCTTGGGAAAAAGCTATAAGCTGTTGGACTTTGAGGGTA
Source organism: Bombina bombina (assembly GCF_027579735.1). Lineage (NCBI taxonomy): Eukaryota > Metazoa > Chordata > Amphibia > Anura > Bombinatoridae > Bombina > Bombina bombina. The sequence goes on along the minus strand of NC_069504.1, from coordinate 1,009,751,973 downwards.
TTGTCCCTGGCCTCCCTACCTGGAATAAAACATACCTGGTCTGAAGAAATTAGGAAGGGCAAAAGCTTGTTAGCCCAGTTGGCTAGGATATTTGCTAATATTTTAGCATATGTATTGAGTAGCAAGATTGGACAGAAGTTCTCCTGCTTGTCAGGTGCCTTGCCCGGTCTTGGGTTGACTGTAATATACGTCTCAAGCATGGACTGTGGAAACTCCCCTGTCTCAGCCAACTCATTTAACATTCTAAGCATATGTGGGATCAAATGGGGTTAAAAGTTTAAAATACTTAGCACTTAGCCCATTTGGCCCAGGACCTTACCCTACCGGAAGGTCCTTAATAGCGCCTCTGTGCTGAATGTAGGTACTATGTCAACACAGTACGCAGGGCAAAGTAATGTGCGACATAGTACCTACATCCAATTGGCACAAGGGTTAAAATTAAATGCAAGCAATGATGACATTATAGCACACAGAAGACTGAAAATCTGGTGAGAGTTGGAATTGCCTAGAGAAAAATGAATGATACTGAAGCTTATGTTTTAAAGGATATTTAACTCCTGGTTACTTCAGTAACATAATCCAGTAACATAGTTACTACTCGCCATGCTTGTGTTTTTTCTCCCATACCTGCAGCTCTCTTTAAAGCCATTCTCTAATTTTAACACATTACAAAAGCCTGTTGGTAAAGCTCTGCATTTTATACTGGGTGCCACCATCTTGTAGCGCATGTATTGTTCCATCCTGTGATAGAAGCAGTGTGCTCTCACAGATTATTGATATTACTGCCTTTTGACAGCTGTACCTTACAATTTAGGTTAGCTTAAACAACAGAAAACAGAAGCTTTACAAATTTGCCGTTTTGTTTTTTACACAGTTTAAAAGTTACATAACAAATATTAAAAGGCCTTGGGACTAATAAAAAGCAATGTACCTACGGTAAAAATATACAGCTTCCACTCTGTATTGCACACTTTAAACTGAAGAGAACAATAAGACTTGTGAAGAGGACAACAATGTCACTCATCTGTACATTCCCACCACTTCTATCTCAGTGTGTGAGAATACTTAAATTCCAAGATGGCGCCGCCCAGTGTGATGAGCTTCACTAACCAGCACTTGTGCAGCTTGCTGATGTGTGCTGGTTATCTGAAATACTTTCTAAGCAGAATCATTGTACCCAGTAAATATCTATTTTTCATGAGTTCATAGGTAAAAATGAGCCACGTTATGACTTTCTTAAAAGTTGGCTGTAATTTAAAGTAATGTTCAAATTGAAGGGAATGTGCTGAAATTAAATTATGTCTATTGTTCTGTACATGGTTATGTCAGAACATAATGTGCAGTTCATAAAAGCATATCAGATAGAAAATATAGATATAGATTTTTCTGCAATCATTTAGGACTGTTTTATAACACAGCATTGATTGCACTAGGTTAAAAATAAACATTCTTCCCTTTAAAAACGATCATCCTGTAGCTATATCTTAATTAGATTAGTATGCATTTCTATCAGGCTTGTCCTATGTAAGGCCATGATGCATTTAGTTTGTCAGCCCCCCTTCTCCAAACTAAACTGGCTTGATTTTATTCTATTAATTTGAATTAATAAGTAATTAATGACCTTTATTTATTTACCTTTACGTGGAGTTCTTTATTTATGCTTATATGTGTTGTATTATTAAACTATTTGGTTTATTTGTATAGTATTATGTGTTGCTTTCCTAGACTTGTATTACATAATTATATTTGTATTCATATTTGTGTGTTCTGGCAAGGGAGAAACAATAAGTGGTGCAGCTGATGTAGTAGGGCTAGGGTTGCCACTTTGGCCATGTTTTCCTGGACACTTATGAGTTACACATGCTGAGGGTGTGCAGGGGGCAATATGCACTGCCCAACTGGACAGCACAGAAAAGTGACTCTGGACAGCACTATTCATGTTCCTCCCTGCACAATCCGCAGCATGTGTAATTAATAAGTGTCCAGGAAAACATGGCCAAGGTGGCAACCCTAAGTAGGGCCCTTGACAGTTAGCCAGGTGGTTTCTGTTCACAGTATTTTCTTAGCTTGTATTATTTGTTTTGTTAAACTTGTGAAATCTCATTTGGGCATAGAGCTGACAAAGTAGGCTTCAAGCTATATACATCTGTTCTGAGGTCTCACCAGGACATATATATAACATAAATGTGGTTACAATGGTGATGCATCTGATCTGTGTTCTTACTATCATTTACAGCTTTTATATTTGGGTTGCAGGGGTCATGCGTATTTTCTGAGATTTCATATAGTCTTCTTGTTGGAATAATTTGGTATACAGGGGCCACACATCTGATCTGAGAACTCACATAGGCTGCTAGTTAGCATAATGGGGTTGCAGGGGCCATGTATCTGCTCTAATACCTCAGATGGGCTCATATTTGGCATATTTGATGCTGCAAAGGCCATGCATCTAACTTGAGACACTGCATATGCTGCTAGTTGGTATAATGGGGGATGCAAGGGCCACACATCTGATCTGAGACCTCACATGGACTGCTAACTGAGGGCTGCAGGGCCCATGCATCTGATCTAAGGCTTCACATAGGCTTCAAGCTGGTACATTTGATTTTAAATCTCAAATAGGATTTTTGTAGCATAACATGGGCTGCATGGGGTCACACATTTGACCTGATACATTAAGTAAATTTCTGTCTAACAGAATAGGGATGCAGAGGCCACACTTCTGATCTGAGGTTTCAAACAGGCCTTTATCTGACATTATGGATCTGACCATACATCTGATCACAGACTTCACAAAAGCTTCTAGCTGGCATAATGGGGTTTGCAACAGCCATGTTCCTCACATATGCTGCTTGCTGGTATAATGGCAGAGGCCACACATCTGATCTGAAGTTTCACATAGTGATCTTTTTGAGATCATGGATCTGACTATGCATCTGATATGAGACCTCACATAGCCTTTAAGCTGACATAATGGGAGCTGCAAGGACCATGAACCTGATCTGAGACCACACATAAGTTTCTTTCTGACATAAGGGCACTTCAGGGGGCAAGCATTTGATCTGAGATGCCACATAGGCTGCTGCAAGCTGCCACAATGGGAGCTTTAAGAGTCAAGTAACTGATCTGACACATCACATGGGTTTCTAGCTTATATAAGCGACCATGCATCTGATCTGAGGCTTCACACAGGCTTCTATCTGCCATATTGGGCCCTGCAAGGGCGACACATCTGATCTGAGACCTCACATTGGCTGCTAGCTGTCGTAAGGTGGGTGCAGGGGCCATGCTTCTGATATACGGTTTTACACAGGCTTCTTTCTGACATAATAGCCACTACAATGTCCACGCATCTGATCTTAAAGGGACAGTCTACACCAAAATTGTTATTGTTTAAAAAGATAGATAAACCTTTACTACCCATTCCCCAGCTTTGCACAACCAGCATTGTTATATTATTATACTTTATAACATTTAAACCTCTAAATGTCTGGCTGTTTCTAAGCCACTACAGACAGACTTTTATCACGTTTTTTTATTAGCGTTTGACAAGAGACTGCTAAATCATGTGAGCCATATAGATAACATTGTGCTCTCTCCCTTAGAGTTGTGAAGGAAACAGCACTAATTGTCTTAAATGCAAATCAATAGATAATAAATAAATAGCCATGTGATAAGGGTGCTGTCAGAAGAGGCTTATATACAAGGTAATTACAGTGGTAAAATGTTTAATATAACCATGTTGGATGTGCAAAACTGGGGAATGGGTAATAAAGGGATTATCTATCTTTTTAAACAATACAAAGTTTGGAGAAGACTGTCCCTTTAATTCTCACATAGGCTTTTTGCTGACATAGGGCCCGATTGCATGTCCATTACTATCACTTTTTGCTCAGGACTTTCTTTTTCAGGACCATTGTGTCCATATCCTAGACTTTTCTCTAGCATTTATTGAACATAAATTTTCTGACATGTAATTTTAAGTTTTTTCATTTGATTTTGGGACACTGAGCCCATTATAGTGTACACTATACAAACCGTTTTTTTCCACACCACATCAAACAGTGCTGCGCTCTGGCTACGCTGTGAAAGTTTTCCTTAATACAGTGCAGCCAGAGTGACGTTTAAAGAGAACAGTACAATATGGGGAAGCGTATTGATTGAGATTTTTCAACCCAACCCCCTAGTCTTTCCCAGTCTGCGTCTACTGAATGCAAGAGAGGTGGCTGGAAGAGACAGCCGTCCTTTAACTGAGACTTTTACTGATATATGTAGAGTATATTTGGGAGCTGTGGGATCCACAGACACCTCAAGCTTACCCAAATTTAAAGGAAATTCTTCCTTTTACCCCATTCAGAGCAGGGGCCAAATTTTGGAAATTTTCCAAAAAAGGGTGGAAAATGATCTCACTACTCTCTCAAACAACTGCAGTTCAAACTCTAACAGATCCAATCTTTCTGTGAAAGAAAAGGAAGACCTCACAAGGCTCCAAAATAATGATGATTTAGTGATCGGAGCCGCGGATAAAGGCGGCTCTATAGTGGTTATGAGTAGGGACCAATTCCAAACTGAAGCAAGGCGACAGCTAATGGACACTGAACAATATTTCTTGTTAAGTAAAGACCCCACTGACATTTTTGAGTCTGAACTTTTGGACTTGTTAGATGAAGGAAGGGAAATAGGAATGTTTGATGAAGAAACTTACAAATATCTAAAAGTAGAATTTCCAGTCAGACCAATCTTTAACCACTTACCCAAGATACACAAACCAGGGACAGAAATCCATGGGAGACCCATTATTAGTGGCATTGGCTCTCTGACCGAGAGACTCTCACAATGGTTGGACGCAATATTGCAGCCTTATGTGCTAGCTTTACCAAGCCACCTATCTGACACAAAACATCTTTTGGGTCTCTTAAGGGATGTGGGTTGGAAAACAACAAACACTTGGGTGAAGATTGACGTAAAAGCGCTCTATTCGTCAATACCGCACAAAGAAGGTCTAAAGGCCATTAGACATTTTCTAATAAATTCAGGACTATTTGAGGATGAACAGTGCAGTTTTATTTTGCGGGTAACAAACTATTTACTGACACATAACTACTTTTGTTTTGACAACAATTTCTATCTCCAGAGATGTGGTACTGCCATGGGGGCTAAATTTGCCCCCTCTTACGCCAATCTCTACATGGGTTGGTGGGAGCAGTCCCACATCTATGGAATACAAACAACACATCACATTTTACAAGAGGTTCATAGACGACCTCATTATAATTTGGCAAGGAGAAACAAATTTGATCCCCAGATTCATTCAAAGTTTGAACAATAACAACATAGGCCTCAGTTTTACGTTTGAAACTAATTCTAATACAATCAATTATTTAGAAGTAAGTTTAAGAGGCAATATCTCAGAAACTAAAGGTTTTATATCTACAAGTGTATTTCGCAAACCTACATCAAAAAACACAATCTTACATGCCAAGAGCAATCATCCCAACAGAGTCTTTAAGGCCATTGCTAAAGGCCAATATGTCAGAACTTTTTAGAAACTGCTCAGACAAACACACGTTTGAAACACAGGCTGATGAACTCACTATTAGATTAGTTTCTAGAGGCTATCCTAAGAAAATGCTATTAGGGATCAAGAAAGAAGTAAGCAAAAAGGATAGAAATGACTTACTTGACAAAAACAAAGATGATAAACTAATTCAAAACCAATCGAAAGATAACCTAACTTTTTTGACTACATACAGTGACCAATCCACAGATATCTGCAACATTATTTCTAAGCACTTTCCTTTACTCTCAGCAGAGGGCCTAGCCGATTTGTCCAGGAAAGGCTGTTGCTTTGCTTTCAGGAGAGGAATTACCATAGGCAATAGGGTGGCACCGACAATGCTCAAAACCAAAACTGGTGACATACCCAGCTCCTGGTTATCTACCAAAGGAGTCTACAGATGTCATTACACAGACTGTATAGCGTGTAACCATCTTGCTGTAGGAAATGGTTTTAGGAGCACAGTAACAGGTGAATCCTTTGAACATGAGAGATGTTTCAACTGTAGGGCCACTTATGTCATTTACCTATTAACATGCTCGGTTTGCAATTTGCAATATGTAGGTATGACCTCAAGAGAGGTCAGAGCTAGAGTGCGCGAGCATGTAAACAACATAAAATTGGGCACCCTCACTACTCCTTTGATTACACATTTTTTGTGGTTCCACAACAAAAATCCAGTTACATTGAACTGGACTATCATAAAATATGTCCCACGACCCCTAAGGGGTGGAAATAGAGATCTTTTATTGGCCAGAGAAGAGGTTTTCTGGATTCTAAAACTAAAGACCAGAAGACCATTGGGTCTAAACAGTGAATTTGACCTAATTAATTTCTGGCATTAACCAATGGTGGAAGATTTGTTTAATCACCACCCATCGGTATATGTACCTCTGTGTTTTGGAAAATTGTACATATGTATAGAACAATGTATACACATGTATATATAAAAATGGTTCACATGCTTGCACTCATCAGGCTTACCGCTGGTATTACAAGTTGAAAGTAAACGCTATCTCTTGAGTGCAATCACGATTTACGCTAGAATGCTTTGGTTAACTGTTTCACAAAACAAAAAAAGTGGCACAAAACACATTAAAAATACATTACAAAGAACAGTTACACTCATAATAACACCATCTAATAAAAATATTTTTTTTTTTTTAAATATTGCACACGCAAGTTATAAGGGCTCAAATATTTGAGATATCAGGTAAAGGACTTTAACATAGACATACATACATACATACATATACATGTCTAAAGATATATATGTATGTACATTGATTATATATATATATGTGTATATATGTATTTATATGTGTATATATGTATATATGTATTTGCAGGCATATTTACACATATAAACACATAAATACATATGTACACAGATATAGACATATATACAGTAGAAGTGCATTGGAGCCCTTTGCAGTTAAGTTGATAAAAACATGTAAAAATATATTTATGAAATATACATTTTTAATAAAGTGTTATACTGTGTATTTACTGTAAATAATTCACATTTCAATGTTCTGTACATAGCAGAATATGTTCTATGTATTTATAAATAGATAATAGTATGTATATACAGTATATATCTGTATATAACGTATCTATATATAATGATGTATATATAAATATATATTGTATCAAAAAACATTATATATATATATATTCAGTATATATATATATATATATATATTTCTTTATGAATAAATAGAACATATTCTATGTGAAGAACATTGGAATGTGAAATATTCATATTTTCATGTCGGGTTAGCGCACATGAGAATATGAGATCGGTTTTGTGTGAGAGTGGGGTGTTTTTTAAACTTTTTTTTCTCCATTGACTTCTATGGGGTAATACTTTAACGTGAAACGTGCATGTGATATTCTAAGTTCTGCTATTTGTACTTATCGAGTTAGTGCACTTGGAAAACAATTTTCTTTCAATACAATTGCAACCTATTGCACACAAAAAGGTTACTTCTAGCGCAGTTATCGCTTGAGCAGAAGCGTTAATTAGCGTTCCACTTGTAATCTGGCACAGAATGGGCACAGCAGGGGCCATGCATCTGATGTAACACCTTACATAGGCTTCTAGATGGCATAATTATAGATACATCGGTCATTGACAATCTGGCCCTTCCTACCATAGCTCAGAAACCACACCCTCATCCTCAGCCCTGGCATACTCCTCTGACATGGTACCTAGACAGATGTTCCCGTACTGCTGAGCGACACTGGAGGAAATCTCAGAGTTCAGCTGACTTTCTTCACTACAAGTTCATTCTGAACTCATACTATTCTGCCCTTAATCTTTATAAGCAACAATACTTCTCTAATCTCATCTCTACTCTTTCCTCTAACCCAAAACGTCTGTTTTCCATGTTCAATACTCTTCTCCGCCCACCCCCACTCCTAATACAACTTCTCTCTCAGCTCAAGATTTTGCCAGCCACTTCAATAACAAAATTGACTCCATCAGAAACGAAATCTGATCTCAACATACTACCAATCTCCCACCCACTCAAAAGCTCACAATCATCCAAAACCCAAATACCCATAAATGTAGCTCTTTTGCCCTTATACTGTCCTCCTACCTCACTACCTGTCCCCTTGACCCCATCCCCTCACAGCTACTCCCCTCACAGCTACTCCCCTCCCTATCTTCTACCCTCACCCCCATACTCACACACATTTTCAACCTCTCCCTCAGCACTAGTATATTTCCCTCATCTCTAAAACATCCACTGGTCACACCTATCCACAAGAAACCTTCCCTCGATCCAACCTTTGTATCCAACTACCACCCTATTTCCCTACTCCCTCTTTCCTTAAAGCTACTCAAAAAGCTAGTATATGCACGTCTATCCCATTTCCTTACATTAAACTCTCTTCTTGACCCACTGCAATCTGGATTTTGTCCCCATCACTCCACAGAAACAGCAATTGTCAAGGTTACCAATGACCTACTTACAGCAAAATCCAAAGGCCACTTCTCTCTGCTTATCCTCCTTGATCTGTCTGCAGCCTTTGACACTGTTGACCACACTCTTTTGCTCCAAACCCTCAATCCTTCGGCATCAACGACATAGCTCTCTCATGGTTCTCTTCCTATCTATCTAACCGTACCTTTAGTGTAGCCTTCTCTGGAGCATCCTCTGCCATGTTAAGACTTTCTGTTGGGGTACCTCAAGGCTCTGTCCTCGATCCCCTTCTCTTTTCAATCTACACATCATCATTAGGTTCCATAATAAAGTCCCACGGGTTTCAATACCATTTGTATGCCGATGACACCCAAATCTACCTCTCTGCACCAGACTTACTAACCCATCTCACTAACTGTCTTTCTCATTTCTCATCTTGGATGTCCTCTCACTACCTTAAGCTAAATCTCTACAAAACTGAACTCCTTATTTTTCCCCCTTCTTCCAAAATCTCTACTCCCCAATTTTCTATAACTGTTGATAATTCCATCATTACCCCTACCCCACATGCCTAATGTCTTGTGGTCACACTTGACTCAGACCTTTCCTTCACTCCTCACATTCAGTCCTTGGCTAAAGCCTGCCACTTCCACCTTAAAAACATCTCTAAAATTAGACATTTCCTTACACAAGACACAACTAAGATTGTAATCTACTCTGTCATTCTTTCCCGCCTCGACTACTGCAACTCCGTCCTCTCTGGTCTACCTAGCTGCCGCCTAGCTCCTTTACAATCCATAATGAATGCCTCTGCCAGGCTCATCTTCCTTACACGTCGTTCTTCATCTGCTGCACCTCTCTGCCAATCCCTTCACTGGCTTCCTCTTGCCTCCAGGATTAAACACAAAATCCTCACTCTGGCATACAAAGCCCTCAACTGCACTTCTCCCCCCTACATTTCAGACCTTGTCTCCAGATACTCTCCCTCCCATCCCCTTCGCTCTGCTCACAATCTCCTCCTCTCCTCCTCTCTAGTTACTTCCTCACATTCCCGTTTACAGGACTTCTCCAGACTGGCCTCCCATCTTGTGGAACTCCCTGCCTCACTCCACAAGACTCTCCCCTAGTTTTGACAGCTTCAAGCGCTCCCTAAAGACTCTACTATTCAGGGATGCATACAACCTACACTAACCTTTGCTACTTCCATTGCTTTCCCCTTGAACCCCTTAGAATGTAAGCCTATGAGCACAGCTGTTTGCAGATCACCTTCATAAGAGCCGACTACAACAGTGCAACCCCTGGCAGGGCCCTCTACCCATTTGATCCCTATAAATGTTATCCTGTATACCGACTATGTTTATAGCGCTGCAGAATCTGTTGGCACTCTACAAATACCTGATAATAATAATTATAATGCAAGAGCCATACATTTAGTCTCTCTCGGTTTGCAAGATTCACTATGCAGTTATCACTATGATACTCTAATTAGTTATCACAGTGAAGGAGATACATATTTTACAACAGGGCGTGCATAATTGTAATTTAAACAGCATATGAAATTAAATAAAATAAGTAATCCAAATAAAAAGATGCAGTAAAAGTGTATTGTTTAATTGTTCTTCAAAAATTGTAAATTAGGAAAAAAATAAATATTCATAAAAAAAAAATAATAAAAAAAAAAATTCATATTCATATTGCACAGGAAAAAAACTATTTAATGCACACAGTAGAAACTGTAATAAACTATGCTGCAGGTGCAAAAAACAATGGTAAATTCATACTTATATACTTATAAGTATAAACTTTAAGTTTCCCCTCCTGTGCTAGTGGCTTGAACAGGGGCATTCCATGGTGTAGCAGAAAGTCCCCTGCCGGGTCTCTGCACATTCTCCGCTAAATCAAACAAGTCTTAACGTTTTTCAACAAATAAACATCTTGGCTATTGAAAAACTATTGAAGAATACAAGATGTTCATTTGTTGAAAAACGTTAAGACTTGGTTGATGCGTTGTTCTATAGCAACACAACAGAAATGTCTTGTAATTACAAGGTGTACTGTCCTTTTAAACACAGGTTTTTTATATATTGAACACATAATACATGAACATTCACCAAATATATATTTTAAGATCTTCTAAAGCAATGTTTTTTTTAACCTGTCATACATGTACCCCTGGGAGTACCTGGAGCTGTGGTAGGGGTTACCTTGTGGCTTGCACTAGTACATTGTTTTGCCCTAACGCAGCTAAGGTAAACATCAAATGTATCACAGAAATCCTCAAATCAGTGTTTATCAATTCTACTCTCTAAAAAACATTGATATAAAGTTTTTCACTGGAAAAGTGCCAAGTAAAGAGTATATCACAGTGAAAAAATGTCACAGACATATGTGCCATGTATAGGGCCAAAAAATATATAATAAGGAGGGGGGCGTGTCTGGGCCGTGACCATGTTGAGCCACAATACTTGGAAGCTTTGCATATAGCTTGAATAATCTGCTGATTATCTCTTAATTAATATGTCATCCTTCATAATAATTCAATAATTTCTTTTTTATATATTTTTTTTTTTTAAATAATTCACATCAGGGTACAGAAGAAAAAAAACGGAAATAGCATAATATCACATTATATACATCTTTGGGGGTTATCTATACATCACGTTTTATAAGACAAAAATCACACAAAAAAGAAAAAAAAAACCTTCACACAAGCCATATTCCAATGTCCCCTTTATATAGGAAAAATGATTAAGGAAGGGGCACACTTATACTAATTAATAAGAAGCTATCTTATACGTTCTACCCTATCCCTGTATGTATGCCATTTCCATTTGAAAAGATAACAAGTTAATATGAAACAAAGTTCACAAATAACAAATAGACAAACAAATAAAGAACAAAAAAAAACAAAAAAACACAAAAAAACACCCCCTCTCCTCCCATCTCTTCTCCTCCTCCTCCTCCTCCTCCTATTGGGATTGCCCCCCTCTCCCCACTGTTGAGGCAAAAAAAATGTTAGTATTAAGAGTATAAATTCTGGGGTATTTCGTATAGGGTAAATAAATTAAATCCGGTCTGCTTGGGGCCATTTCTTAATTATATTTATCCACTTGGAAAAAAAATCCATTAATCTTTTCTCTGTATAAGGTTTGGCCTCAAGCAATTCAATGGTCATCTGTGTTTTCATAGTATTTATCAATTCATTTAATCTAGGAGCCTCTGTGGCTTTCCAGTTTCTAAATATTATATTACGTGCAGCCATAACAGTCAAATTTACCAGCAGTTTATCTCCTTTCTCTGCTCTGTCTTCGAATAGCAGAAATACATTTACTGGGCGCAAAGAAATTTTAGCCTTTATAAATCTGTTAAGCCAATGATTCACTTTCCGCCAAAACTGATTAATTTTTGGGCACTCCCATAAACAATGTATAATATCAGCCTTTTCTGCCCTACATTTGGGACATTTCAGATGCTGTTCTGGATTTGTCCATCTATTTATTCTGTCAGGAGTTAGATAAAAATTGTTTATTAGTTTCAATTGGGATTCCTTCCAGCTACAAACACCTGAAGCTGCTTCCATATTACGTAGACAATTTTGTATATTCTGTTGCTGAATCTGTGGGAAAAACTTAATCAGATAATCTTTAATCTTATCTAGATGATTAACCCCCAGATTGGCCATTAACGAATTATACCATACTGATATTGATCTTACCCCACCTCTTTATAATGCAAGACTTGGTTATATTCCTTGTAAGTTCCAATCCTTTCCATGTATGTGACATTGCTGATTAACATAGCTCCTGATCTGCAAATATGCATAAAAATTTTTCCTTGGTAACTGAAAATTCTCCTGCTATCTCTGTAAATGAATGTATATCTTGTAGTCCTTCATGTTTGATCTGTGCTAAGTAAATTAAACCCTTCCTTTTCCACTCTTTAAATACCTGATCATATATCCCTGGAATTGACATTTCATTATAGTACAATATTTTTGCCAAGCCATAATAATATTAGTATAGGTTACCATCTCATTAATATTACTAGGGATTTTCTTTTGGTCTAAATGTAGAACTGCCTTGAGGTTAAATGGAGCAATTATTTCAGATTCTAAATTATAATGTTACATATTTCCTTCCATTAACCAATCTATTGCAAATTTTTCCATCGTTACCCAGTTATAATATTTGAGACATGGAAGTGCAAAACCCCCTTCTCTCCTATGTTGTATTAATTTATCATATGCGATTCGGGGTTTCTTATTATTCCACAAAAATTGTGATATGGCTTTATTATATTTATGCAAATCTGCTTTGGTTATAAACAAAGGAAGATTTTGTAGCACAAAGAGTATCTTGGGGAAAATAATAGTTTTAATTATCATGATTTTTGCTGTTAATGACAGATTGTACCCTTTCCATTTGGCAAGATCCTCCGGCAGCCCATCAATTATCTCTCTATAATTGAGGGAGTACCATTCAGTAGGGTTTTTACTTATATTAAGACCTAAATATTTTATAAACTGTACTTCTTTAAATCCATGCTTAAGGAAACTATTATGATTTTTATAGATCCATAATATTTCTGACTTTTTCATATTCATTTTGTATCCTGTAAACTTACTGAAACGGTTTATAATTTCTAAGCATTTTGGGATACTTTTTGCCGTATTATATAAATACAGGATTATATCATCCGCATATAGCGAGATTACTACTTTCTGTTTACCCATTTTAATAACTTCTAATTCTTGTCTCAGGTGGATTGCCAGAGGTTCCAGCGAAATGTTAAACAGGAGGGGTGACAACAGACAACCTTGTCGCGTCCCCTTCTGTAAAGTGATGTATTGAGAGAATTCAGCGTTTATCAACAACTGTGATCTAGGTTTACTATATATGAGTTTTATCACATTAAATAGATTACAATAAATAGTGAACATAGATAATGCCTTGAATAGGTGGTCCCAATTAATAACGTCAAACGCTTTCTCCTCATCTATTCCTAATAATGCCATGTCATTCTTTTTTTATGTATATTTCGCTGTTCTTTGCTATGATAATAATCTAGGGTTACTAGAACCCTTCTAATATTTCTCACAACATTTCTTCCTGGCATAAATCCTGCCTGGTCTGTATGTATGTATTCTCCTAGTACTTTTTTTAATCTTTCTGCAATAATTGCCGTCAGGATTTTATAATCAACATTTAGGAGTGAGATAGGCCTATAAGATCCTAGATATTCCCTGTCTTTACCTTTCTTATGGATTAGTGTAACTGTAGAATCAGTAAAATATTTTGATTGCATGCTATTCTTGACATAGTATTCATTAAAAAGTTTAACAAGTGTACTCGCCACCTCTTGTTTAATAATTTTGTAAAATTCTGAAGGGAGACCATCGGGGCCCATAGCTTTATTCATTTTTATCTTTTTGATTCCCCCCAGGACTTCTATCTCAGAAATTTCTTGATTTATGGTTTGCATTGCTTCCGCCGAGATTTTAGGAACTTTAATTTTTAGCCAAAATCTCTCCTTCTCTTTAACCTCTATCTGCTCCGCTGTATAAAGAGTTTGATAGTACCTAAAAAAAGCTTGTCTAATTTCTGAAGCTTGACTATGCTTCTTCTCTCCTTCTCTTATACTAGCAATTAAATTTGTATTATTATTTTTTTAAAATTTGACCAGGTTTGAAAGATACTTAGCAGATATCCCTTGATGTCCCTGAAAAAATGCCCTAATCTTTAAGGCCTTCCCACGCCCATTTCCTTTTCAGAAAAATTTCTCTTTCACTCTTTGCTTGCATATATTTTTCCCAGGAGTTATATTGTGGATTATTTTTGTATCGATTATAAGCATTTTTTAATTGACTCGCTAGTTGTAATTCTGTCGCCAAATTTTTCTTTTTTAATTTACACATATATGCCACTATCTCACCTCTCATTAACGCTTTCCCTGTCTCCCATAAGATCTCAGGTTTCTCATTATGCACAGCATTATTCTTTAAAAACTCTTTCCACTCATTGATCATCCAATTACAAAATTGCATATTATTACCCATATATTTTGGAAACCAGAAGTTATTTTTAAGTATTTCATTCCTTGCCCGAATTTGGAGGGAGATGATCGCATGATCTGAAAGTAAGATTTCATTAATTCGGTAGTCCATATCTCGCTTCAATAGTACTTTATCTACTAGAAACAGATCAATTCTAGAAAAAAATTTAAAAGCTCTGGATTCACATGAGAAATTATGCTCATCTGGATGTTGTAATCTCCAGATATCTTTCACCTGTAATATCTTAGCAAAATTTCTAAAAAAACTTTGCTTCTTGTGTGTACACTTGTCTATGGATTTGCCGCGTTCTATCTGCAGCCGGGTCCATCGTCATATTAAAATCCCCCGTAATTACTAAATTTTTTCCCCGGAATGGCAATAATTTTTTTTCCAAAATTTCTTATTTAATTTATTAGGTCCATAAACATTACAGAACAACCATTTGGTCTTTGCTATCTGTACCTGCAACAAAATATATCTGCCTGCTGGGTCCAATTCTTGTTCTGTTATCTCATACTCTAAACTTTTTACTAAATAATATGGCTACCCCACGACTTTGTTTATCACACGGTGTTGCTATAATTTCTTTTATCCAGTTTACTCTAAGTTTATCAATTTCCCCTACTTTTAGGTGTAATTCTTGCAAAAATATAATGTCTGGTTTTTGTTTTTTTAAGAGTTTGAGTATATTTTTTCTTTTAATTGGGGAAGTCACCCCCCCCCCACATTCCATGATACTAACTTAATTTTTGTTCCTGATTATAAACGCGAAAATTTTTGCAGCACTCACTTTAAGTGTAGTGATAGGGTATGGGGGGGGGGGGGAAGTGGCGAGAGGGAAGCAGAGGGGGAGAAAAAAAAACCATGACAATACAAATTATATAAAAATAATTACTTTTACTACATTGATAAAATCTGTAGAACAGAGGTTTGGTCTCCCTCTGATCTTTAGTACACAAAAAAAACACAACAACAATTAGTACATTACCAGCCATGTACTTCTTCAAATACCATCTTGGACCTAACCTATAGACTATTATTACAAATTGGATTTGAACTATATCTGATGGTCCCTTTCTATTTGTCCAAGGACTTACCCTTTCTTGTTTGAAAACTTCCTTTATAAAGTAAGGAATTATAACTATCCTGAAATACTTCTTACTCGTACCATTTATTATCTATTATCATAGTTCTCTTCTATCCCTCCCTTTTTTACATTGTCATATTGTATGGGGATATTCTTGTCTCTCATGAATACTTTAGCCTCTTCACAATTGTTTAATGTAATGTTACCCTCTGTATCTTCTACAATGATTCTAGCTGGGTATCTTAAACTGGCTTGGCTTTATAGTTATTCTTGATAAGAGCAGTACAGAAAGGGGCCATGTTCCTTCTTTTAGTTGCGTTTTCAATAGAGTAGTCCTGAAATATGAATATTTGACTAGATCCTATCATAAGTGGACTACTTTTCCTGTATGCTCTAAATAACTTGATTTTCTCTTGAAAATTAAAATATTTCACCATGATCATTCTTGGTCTATTCTTTCCGTCTTGATATCTGGAATTGGAACCTGTTCTATGTGCCCTTTCTACCTGTAGTTTCCCTGCTTGTATTGACATACCTAATACATTTGTTAAAGTAGTAGATGCAAAAGTTACTAAATCTTTGTAATCAATAGTTTCTGGCGAATGAGAGACTTCCGTATAGCAGCTAGGATAAAAGTAATCCGCCTCCTAGGACAGTAAACGTTCCGCCAACAGGAGCTTGGCTGCGGGGCAATGATCAAAAGCGCTCCTTCACTTCGGAGCCAAACTCACACGCTGTTTGCACGTGTGTTACCTCACCGGAAGTCCCAGCTTATTGTTGGAGATATGCTTGCAAATAATTCAATAATTCCTAATATTTACTAAAGAAGATACTGAGTTGGGTGATGCTGGGTGTCCAATCCAGACCATTTGAGATAGAAGGCGGCAGACTTATATCACCTTCTCAACACCGCCCCTGACCCCCCCCCCCCCCAATGGAGTCTAGTACCATTGCCTTATTAGAATCGGTAACTCACAAGACGGTGAGTCACTTTAGCTCCCTCATGAGTATCTATAAGTTAAGCGTTTGAAATACTTTGAAATGGTTGCTCCTTTTCATTACAGATTGTGATGATTACTGGTGTAATTTATACTCCTTTAGGGATAGTGATATATCCTACTAGGTTGAAGATCATTGTATTTATTAACCTTGTTCCTTACTTTATTCAATGGGCTGTTTTTCATTGCCAGGTGTATGCAAATATATTGCAAAACAGTTTTATTGTAACTCACCATGTGTATTTGTTTCTCAGTGGGTTTAACTGCTTTTAGGAGGTTGCCTCTCTTAGCAGGCATTTATTACTATCTGCTTTAAAAAAAACTGTATATGGGAGTTTTGGTCATTTTATTTACAGGACTAATTTAATCTACTGCAATTAAATACTTAAATTCTATTGTGTTTTATGTCATTTAAGTACAAGAATCACCATCTCAAGATTTACTGTCCAAGAGTGGCCAACTGGCCAAAGCAATTACCAGTTACCCTACAGCAAATATTATGCTTTTGCACAGGTCCAAGAGTGGCCTTTGCTAAAATAGAGGTTTCAGTCTTGACTGCATATTTCTAAATCTATTTATTTAATAATGATGGCACTAATTTGTTCTGAAAAGTGTTTGTGAGAAATGCTCTATATAGTGTCCTTTTTTTGCTTTTGTTTTCTAAAAACCTCAATAAAAGATTCTGAAAAAAAAAAAAAAAATATATATATATATATTTATATATATATATATATATATATATATATATATTTAATATAATATATAATTCAACAACAATCATATGTTTTGTTTTTTAATATAACTAACACAACTATTTGTGTGTTGGGTGTGTATTTTCTTTATAAATGTATTTCTTTATTATCTGTTCTAATATTTCCAATAATTTGCCTTGGATTTTAAAATACATTCCTGAAAACAGAAAAATATATCTGTAACCTGTAACAGTGTTCCAAAGCATTTACAGAATATAATCATTTAGTAAAGTTATTCTGCATCTACAAACTTTAGCAATTTAATAATCTCAGAATCCAAAATAGTCAGCTTAATCTTTGTGGCCGAATTATCATATGTTTGTTGGACTTGATCTGACAGTGCGGGTCAGGTCCTACAGACCTCGCTGAATGTGGAGAGCAATACGCTCTCCGTATTCAGCATTGCACCAGCAGCTCACAAGAGCTGCTGGTGCAACGCCACCCCCTGCAGACTCGCGGCCAATGGGCCGCCAGCAGGGGTGTCAATCAACCCGATCGTACTCGATCGGGTTGAATTGTGGAGATTCCTGTCTGCATCATCAGAGCAGGAAGACAGGGTTATGGAGCAGCGGTCTTTAGACCGCTGCTCCATAACTTGTGTTTCTGACGAGTCTTCAGACTCGCCAGAAATACAGGCCCTCAAGCTCCGTTCAGAGCTTGATAAATGGGCCTCTTTATCTCACTACCTGGTAACTTCAGGTCAGTATGTACCTTGAAGATGAACAGATTAACTCAATTTAATCATTTGCTTCATCACTGAGACAAGTTTCCCTATACTGTTCTACCTGGCAAATTATATTTAAATATAAACAAATAAATTGACAGCAAAGTTCACACATCTATCTCCAGTATTAAAGAATGTGCAAATGCTCAATTTAAATGGTAAAAAAAAATCAGTAGGGGGCGGAGCCTATGCTTGGAGCGGCAGGACGTGTTTTGGAGAAGCTCCTATTTGTATTCTATAAACTTTGCTTTATATCTTTAACTACGTAGAGATAATTCACTACAGACTGTTATCCTGGGAAGCTAAGTTTGTCTACCTAACAAAGGCCTCGCTTCCATTGAGTTGTAATTCAGTTTGCGTGCACTTGCAAACCGTTAAATATGCTGTCGAAAACAATATCGTTTAACGACTGTTTCCAATAGCGCGTTATACCTCAATATCGGCAGCCGGACTTCGGCTGCCGAAAAGATCTTCGCGTCCCATAGAAAGTAATAGAAGCCGTTAATCGATAAATTATAC
The DNA here is from genome assembly GCF_027579735.1 of Bombina bombina. Taxonomy (NCBI): domain Eukaryota; kingdom Metazoa; phylum Chordata; class Amphibia; order Anura; family Bombinatoridae; genus Bombina; species Bombina bombina. The sequence goes on along the minus strand of NC_069504.1, from coordinate 1,009,733,351 downwards.
CAGGTTTCCAATGAAAGCGCTAATACACTGTCGGAGGCTGTCGATACATTGAGACATATTACCCCCAGCTCAACTAGGTGTAAAAGAGGAAAATTGTGCTTTTTGAGACCTATTTTCTATTGAAATTATAAAACTTGCAAATAATGCAAGTGTTTTAATGTAGAAATAAATTGTTATAAGTAATATTTATTGTTGTCTCATGTATAGAAATAGTTGAACTTATATTCTAATAGAAATATCAGTATATATTTAAATATAATAATATATGCAAGAACATATCTACAGAATGCAAACTAGACCTATGCCTAGGGCAGCAATCAATATTACTTATATTTATGAAGTGTTAAATATAATTATATTAGAAAATAGTATTTGATTATTAAAAATATGGATAAGTGTTTCTTTATTTTTCTTGAGAGGTGATCACCGGTAAGGAGCACGGACGTTAAACGTAAATTCTATAGTGTAAGGTCGGGTTACCTTAGCAACTAATTGATTTTCAAGAAATCTGACGTCAGATGGAAGCGTTAACACAACATTAACTTACAGCTACACGAAAAGAGCGACTGCACGCTATCCGCAAAATATTTCAATGGAAACCTGGTACTAAAATGGAGCCGTAAATTACTTTTAGCTGTCGGCCGCTTCGGTAGCTTACGGCTCCATTTTTAACGACTCAATGGAAGCGAGGCCATATTTGGAGTGCAGGAGCGGACAACGGACACCCTGACCTATGTTTTCCAAGCGAGCCACGCACATTGTTTGTCAGTAACGTGGCTAGGGCTGCCGCATATAATTCCCCAATAGGCCTCTGGGTCTAAACGTACACAGATACAACCTTTATTACAAACCCTGATTTAATACCTCTTCCTCATAAAAGCTACTTTGGACATTGAGCTACAATAATTCGCTATATGGAAAATTCTGCAATGGCGTCAAGGATCGATTTGATTTTAGAGTAGATGCGCATAAGTTTGGACGAGCTCTTCCAATGTCTCCTTAGAGATATTGAGGCCTTAGTTGTTCCGAAGCTGACACAACAGGCAGATGACAGCATAGAGATCCCTTCGGTTGAAACAGAAGCGTTACGACAAGATGACCCTGCGGATCTTATCATACCGTTAATACCTAACTCGGAGATGCCTTCTAAGTTCTGTCGCCCGGTGAGGAGGATCGGGCGTGCAGAGCTGCTGTGGTGGCTGGAGAGAGAGGCGATGGAAGATATTTTTGTGATCGGGAGAAAGTCTGGGGGCGAGAATCTATCTATAAGGTTCACCTATGTGTTTCCCGCAGGACAGGTATCTATGCCTGGAGTCTGCTATTTACCGATAGTTCCTTTATCTACTTCAGCTGTATATGTCACTTGGCCGTGCGTATTTTGGCAGTTGGACCTCGCCGCTGAATATGAGAGATCCGAGATAGGCTACCAGTGGAGACAGCTGAATGGTCTGTGCCAGATCTACTGCCTTAGGCAAGCCACCCACAAAGTTGGAGTGGGGTAAGTTTCGCACATTCTGAGGCGGCCACTTGGTGATCTTAGCTGCCCAGCCGACTGGAACTTATATCCAGAGTAAACACGGCTTGATGGTATATCTGAAGCTCCTCAAAGTTTAACTGACAGTGAGTAAAGCAGAAGCAGGATATTTTTATAGTTGTTTGGGAGAGTGTTATACTGTCGGCACATTAGCATGTGTATAGGGAATATTGCCTGTTACTATGAACATACTTGGACATACGAATACACTGGATTGCAAAGTTCTCTTACACAGCCAATTGACTGAACTTTGGACTTGCTATATCCAGTTTATCATATTAAAATGTCTTCTAGAAGGCTGCTGCTCACAACACTATCAGATTGTGCGAAAGCCCCCAGGGTCTATATAGTTTATGTTTAGTTTCCATATAGAGCTGTATTATGTTTTGGGTATGATTTTGCTATGCTGTCTCTTCACAGGTTTAGAGCTTATAGTACTAATGAGGCAGGGATATTTTGAAATTCATATTAGTTCAGCCGTGACAGTCATTTTCATTTAGTTTATCATAGCTAGAGAAAGGCTAATGCAATATTCAATATTCTCTCTCTTTGCAGATATTATATCTTCAAGTTTGTATACTAATATCTTTGTATGGAACCATACTAAGGAGCGTATGTTAATTTTTGCTTTTTTTTATGTATTTGCCTCTAACATATCAATGTTTGGTCAATTGAATTTTATATGTGCTCCCTGACTACTATTTATATCTAATTGTTATTGTGCTTCATCTGTTTGTGGGTATAGGGCCCATACCCAAATGGCAGGACCTACATGTGAGAAATGGAGACATATAATGTTTATTCCCCACTATTTTAGTGCTGATGCCTTAAAATGTTATTCTTTACTAGCACAGGCCACAAAATAGTTCACTGTTTTAGTGTTAGCAATAGTTTCATGACCATATGGCTCACCTGTTCATTAGTTTCGCTCCCAACTTAGTTCCAAATTTCTGTAACAATTAAATTAGTGAGTGCCCTCGATTTAGCATTCAAGCTATTACCTCACTTAGTTGGCTTTTATATCCCTGCTAAGATTAGATATATTAAACATAGACTGACTCCTCCTACTCCTGAAGGTGTCTCTGCTATATGCCATAACAAACCAATAATAGTCTAATATATCCCCTGATGTTACAGGCTTTGTACCCTATTGCCCAGTTAATCTCCATGAGTCCCCTTTCATAGTACTCCTGCACTTAAATATGCTCCTAACCATACTCATAGTTTATTAATATGATATGATCCAAAAGTTATTATCTCTATTTTTATAATATAAATGACCTATACAAGATATCTATACTATATTCAGCATATATCATGAAAGCTTCTTCTAATATTGGTTATTATGTTTCCATTTGGTCTACTTATTAAGCTAAGGGACACAGATCCCACCTTTAAATTCCTATAAGCCATTTCATTGTGTTGAATCATAGATGATATTGACAATCCTTCCCTGAATATATATGTGAAATTATAGGTATTAGGGCCCAAAAGGGGCCCTATATGCCAAAAAACTTAAAAATTTGAGGCTAGCTTTAAGTTCCATTGAATCACACAGATAGCATTACATTACTGGAATCATCCAGGGTTCTTAGAGTTTTCTTTTTTATTTCCTCTAGTTTTCAAAATGTCAGCTTTTACTTTTGCCATATTCTACTGTTGTAATGCTTTGTGTAGGACCAGTGATGTATACTCCTACAAATTGCCCTTACAGGTTGGGGGCCTATGCTTGTAATTTCTTTGAATGTACTGTTATATTTTTTTTTTTTCCTCAATAAAAAATTACTATAAAAAAAAAAAAAAAATCAGTAGCAGCTGCTTGTATTTTTTAATTAAAAGTATATTTTCATCATGCATGCACAATTCTGTTTGGAAACACAACTTTTTTTTCTTTTCAGCACTTCTCTTGTTCTTTAGATGGTATATTTGAGCTTGTAGAACAAGGAACAGATTGTGGTGCACTAATGACAGTGTTGAATGTGATGAGAGTGGGAGGTGACGTCACCAGATGGGGCGGGGCTTAGGCTCGTTAGTGTCTATGTCGCACTTACTAAATTGTGTTGTGCAAGCTGTATACTTTTATGCTCTGCAATAAAATAGTGTTGTACCTTCTATGCTGTGTCCTGCATCTCATAACATGGTGTCAGAAGTACTTGCCTGCTCTTCTGTTTCCTGATTAATGACGATGTCGAAGTTTACCCTACCTGCGCCTTTTGATTTTTTTCAGCCTGCAGCTTGGCCTACATGGCGTTAGCGGTTTCAACGCTTCAGGACTGCTTCCAAGCTGGACAAGGAGAGTGGTGAAGTACAAGTTAATTCTCCTTTATACTCTATGGGGAAAGATGCGGTGCCAGTGTTCAATGCTTTTACTTTCCAAGAAGGGGAAGAATTTGACTTTGAAATAGTTATGAACAAACTCAGTGCTCACTTTGTGCCTAAAAGAAATGTGATTCATGAGATAGCTTGTTTTCACAAACGTGCTTAGTATGTGGGAGAATCTGTGGAGTAATTTGTGCGCAGCCTGTATGAACTAGCTGAATTCTGTGAGTTTGGTGTTGCTAAAGAAGAGCAAATCAGAGACAGAATTGTCATAGCAATTGCAGATGCTGACTAACTAAAGCTACAGATGGAGGCTGAATTAACATTAGATGGGGCTATTAGGATGGCCCGCCAGAGTGAACTGGTGAAAAAGCAAAGTGCTTATCTGAGGTCTGAGAGTATTTTGGATAAAGTGCAGCAGTTCAGTAGAGCTGCAGGTGAAAGGCACAGTGTGAGCGGTAGAGCAAGGGCAACAGATTCAACAACAACGCCATGCCAAAGATTCTGTCTGGGCCAAGGGCCCAGAAGAGGATGGGTGCAGCAGGCTCACTGCACACGGTGTAACCGTACCCATGATCAGAATGTCATATGCCCTGCTAAAGATGTAGAAAATGTAACCGAATGGGCTATTTTGAAGTAGCGTGTAAAACTGAATACATTAAGGAGATGTAGGTGGATAGTGACCAGAAGGGTCAATAAGTGCCCTTTGTAGGGTCTGTTGTTGAACGGTTTGGTTCAGACGAAGATTGGTGGATTACCCTTACTGTAATGGGAGCCAAAGTTGCCTTCAAGATTGACACAGGAGCAGACATCACTGTTATGTCCCTTGCAGCGTTCATAAAACTGCCTCGACAGCCTCAGCTGGCAGAAGTTACAACAAAAGTTCATAGTCCTGGTGGCCGCATCGATTGTGCGGGGAAATTGTTTGCCAGCTGCAGGTACAAGCAGAGGAAATTCACCATGTGTGTACATGTGATTAGAGGTCAGTGTGCTAACAACCTATTGAGCAGAAAAGCAGCCTGTGGTTTGGGCCTGGTCGCCAGAGTGAATGAGATTTAGGAAGAAACATTTGGTGAATTGGGCCTACTAAATTGCAACCCAGTCCGAATATCACTTAAAGGTGACGCAGTCCCATACAGCATTACCACTCCTCGTAGAATTCCATTCCCACTCATGCCTCAAGTGCAGAAGGAACTTCTGCGTATTTAGAATATGGGAGTTATTGAAGAGGTTGTTGCAGAAACTGACTGGTGTGCCCCTATTGTGCCTGTTGCGAAGAAAAACGGGAAGGTACGCATCAGCGTAGACTTGAAAAGGCTGAATGAGGTGGTGAAGAGAGAGAGATATGTGCTGCCGACACTTGAAGACATAGCTCCGAAATTGGCTGGGGCGAAGTTCTTCTCTACACTGGATGCTTCCAGCGGCTTCTGGCAGATATCTCTATATCCAAAGTTCTGCAAACTGACTACCTTCTTTACACCAGTAGGTTAGTTTTGCTTCTGCAGACTCCCCTTTAGGATATCCTCTGCTCCTGAAATCTTTCAAAGAGAGATGAGTTTTCTCCTAAGGGACCACAAAGGCACGGCAGTCATCATGGACGACATTTTGGTGTATGGGTCTAAATTGGAAGAACATGATCAGCGATTGAGCTGTGTGCTGCAGACCATTAGAGAGTCTGGGCTGAAATGAAATAAGGAGAAATGCCATTTTAGAAAGGCTGAGTTATGTTACTTTGGGCATATCATCAATGGAGATGGCATCAAGCCGAACTGTGATAAAATCCTTGCTACTGAACAGATGAAAAGTCCTTCTGATGTACACAAGCTGAGACAAATATTGGGCCTTGTGAATTATGTGGGCAGGTTCCTTCCAGATTTATCCACAGTACTACTCCCTATCACAGAGTTGTTGAAGAAAGATGTTGCCTGGGTCTGGGGACCTTCACAGGAATAAACTTTTGTGCAGGCCAAGTCCCTGCTGGGGTCTGCCCCAGTGTTGGGGTTCTACGACCCTTCTGAAAAGACTGTGGTTAGTGCTGATGCAAGCAGTTATGGGTTAGGGGCCACCCTCCTGCAGCTGAATGAGAACAAACTACAGCCCATTGCCTACTGTTTCCGTACACTGATCGCTGCTGAGTTGAAATATGCCCAAATTGAGAAAGACTGCCTGGCTGCAGTTTGGGCCTGTGAGCACTTCCAGCGTTACCTAGTGGGTTTAGAGAAATTTAGTCTGCAGACTGACCCTCTAATCAACTCCTATGATATTAACAAATCACCCCTAAGATGCCAGAGACTTCTGATGAGGCTGCTTAGGTTCAACGTTCAGGCAGTGCATGTGCCGGGGGAAACAACTGGTAATGGCAGATACACTTTCCAGCTGCTGATGAAGAATCTTCAATGGAATCAGATGTGAAAGTGTATGTGGATTCAGTTCTGGCATCAAAATCCATTTCATCAGGGAAGCTAGAGCAAATAAGAAAGGAGACATGTTAAGGACATAAAAGAAGATTGGCCCGAGAGCCGGGCAGTATGGATATATTTAAGTTCTTACCAGTCAGAGAGGTCGCAGCTCATGAAGCTGGGTAAGTTGGTGTTGTTCCAGGACCGCATTGTTAATCCTGTTAGCATGCAGCAGGAAATGTTAAGCAAGATTCATGATGGCCACTTGGGCATTACAAAGTGCAGAGAAAGGGCAGCTACGGCAGTATGGTGGCCTGGGATCAGTTCCAACATTGCAAGCCACATGTCAAAATGTGCCTTTTGCTGGGAACGCCGGCCTACTCAGAGAAGGGAGCCCTTGATTTCTACTTCACTGCCTGCAGGCCCATGGCAGAAAATAGCTGCTGATTTGTGTGAACTGCACAGGAAAAAGTACCTAGTCGTGATTGACTACTATTCCAGGTATTTGGAGATTGCACAACCAGGATAAGAGTGCGCTAACAAAAGCTCTACCAAGAACCAGAAAATAAAAATGCTAATCTTTAAAGTACATATAAATTATACTAAATAGTATTAAAATTATGCATATATCATACATAATATAACTATTACAAAGAGATGAATAACGTATATATTATAGCTCAAATATAAAACACATATATTTAATAATGCCAAAAATACATTAAAAAATACATTAAAAACACAAAATAAACATCTAAGGTGCACCCTGATGAATTTATAATTTGTTACTTTAGAATTGATACAATCTTCTCACTTGTAACAGTCTTTATTAAAGCAGTCTATATTGGAGACTGCAAACATAAAATGGTATGAAACTACTCCCAAGGGTAAATACCGTATATTAGTTGATATTGAAGTGTTTTAGAACTTTACTGTTCAAATCTTAACAAGTATTCCCTTTCACGGTAGACATAGGAGGATATTTATCATAGCCTCAACTATGCTGCATTTGCCGGCACCAATACATTCACCTTAGTTATGAAAAAAGCTGGCAAAAAGACGCGCACCAAGTACGGGGCGATGAGAATCGGACTGTTGACTAGCAGTTATCGATCTCGCGTCTATTAAGCTTTTTCCAAACTTTATTTATACCCTGTCACTAAACACCGCCACTATACTAAAATGTTTAACCCCTATCCCGCCACTCCCTGACCCTGCCGCAACATAAACGTATTAACCCCTATCCCGCCGCTCCCCGACCCCGCCACAACCTAAATAAACATATTAACCCCTAAACCTTGGCCTCCCACATCACTACCACTAACTAAACCTATTAACCCCTAAACCGTCAGCCCCCCCATGGCCAAAAAATAAATTAAGCTATTAACCCCTAAACCTAACAACCTGCTATCTTTAAATTAAAATTACAACATCCCTATCTTTAAATAAATTTAAACTTACCTGTAGAATTAAAATAACCTATATTAAACTATTAATTAACCTACCCTAACTATTATCCTACAATTAAATTAAACTACCAATTAAATTAACTAAATTACATATTAAAAAACCCTAACCCTACTCAAATTAATTAAATATACAATTAAACATTATTAAAAGTACTACATTACAGAAAAAAACAAACACTAAACTTTGAAAAATAACAAACCACATTATCAAAAGTAAAAAAGAATTACACCTAATCTAATAGCAATATCAAAATAAAAAAGCCCCGCCAAAATTAAAAAAACTAGCCTACAATAAACTACCAATGGCCCTTTTCAGGGCCTTTTGTGGGGCATTGCTCCAAAGAAATCAGCTCTTTTACTTGTACAAAAAAAAATACAAACACCCCCCAAAAGTAAAACCCACCACGCAACCAACCAACACCCCCCCCCCAGAAATAAAAAAAACTATCTAAAATAACCTAAGATGTCCATTGCATTTAGCTATTTTACATGAAAAGAGAAGGGTATTTCAATGCTGGGATTGAAAAATGTTTCAAAGGGATGGCAGTCTATGCCGTAGCAATTAAAATATAACCTTTATTAGGAATTACATTAAAATTATGATCCACAAACAAACACAAAAGTTTATTGGTAAAAACAAAAAATGTTGGTGAGGATACTATATACTTAGTATTGATACTAAATATAGGGAATTGCACAGAGAGTTAGTTCTTAACTCAAGATAAAAGTATTCTTGGTTAAATAGAAGTTCCCTGTTGTAGAGAGTTTAGTGTACGGTATTAGTAATTATAAGTATAGGTGTGAGTACTTATTTCACTTAGATATTCAGTTTATCGTGATTGTAGTAATCAAGCTTCTAGCAAGATGGTGTTCGTACTTCACCTCTTATTATACTTTTTACTATTGTTAGTGATCCAGTGTTGTAATCATTGGATTTATATTCCTATTGACACTGCTATTAGTGCTGGCATAGAGTTGCTAGCTAAATTATTGTAAATTCTTTATTATAGCAGTTGTTTTTGGAATATTGTTTGCTCTGGTCACAATAGAATATAGAACAGAATTACCACTTGTTTTGGCCCTTTAAGATATTTAAATAATATATCTCCCCCTTAGAGTTAGATTATATAGATACAGGATCTAGTGATAAATAATACTCAATAGTATTAATACTGATGGACCGTTAAATATTGGGCATATAATTAGTATCATATCCGGATATCTCCCTTAAATTCTAATTGCAAGTGTAGCTGTGATCTTATTTTGATTATAACAATTAGTTTTGTTGCACATCGATGTGATATAAATATGTTATAATTGGTAGTATGTATTAATAAAATAAGCACAGCTTCTAACACATTGGTGTAACGATTCTAAGGGTGTGTACACATTCATCCAATAGATACAAATGTTCCCGTTTAAATGTAACGGTTCTAAGAGTCCATTTAGAGTAATTTTATACTATATATATATATATATATATATATATATATAATTTTATTCTTTATATATATATATTTTATATCAACATGGTTTAGACAACGCTACTAAGTGCTGTATCAATTCACAACATTTGCTAGTTAAAAGTTTGGCTTACAGCCTAACAACAAAAAGGGCTGTAATTGTTGTTAGGCTGTAAGCCAAACTTTTAACTAGCAAATGTTGTGAATTGATACAGCACTTAGTAGCGTTATCTAAACCATGTTGATATATCATAGAATGGCTAAAAGCCAATTGTATGAATAAATGGTGGGACTATCTTGCAACTAACTGAATGGGCTATTTATACGAATAACTAAGCTAACTGTAGCGCATTGCATAATAATAGAATGCAATGGTATTAGTATCTATCAACTTATTACCGCATGTGTGAAGCCCTTGGGCACCTCAGTAAAATACCGTTAGAGAAACGATAATACAACTCAAGTATAAAATTACTCTAAATGGGCTCTTAGAACCGTTACATTTAAACGGGAACATTTGTATCTATTGGATGAATGTGTACACACCCTTAGAATCGTTACACCAATGTGTTAGAAGCTGTGCTTATTTTATTAATACATACTACCAATTATAACATATTTATATCACATCGATGTGCAACAAAACTAATTGTTATAATCAAAATAAGATCACAGCTACACTTGCAATTAGAATTTAAGGGAGATATCCGGATATGATACTAATTATAAGCCCAATATTTAATGGTCCATCAGTATTAATACTATTGAGTATTATTTATCACTAGATCCTGTATCTATATAATCTAACTCTAAGGGGGAGATATATTATTTAAATATCTTAAAGGGCCAAAACAAGTGGTAATTTTGTTCTATATTCTATTGTGACCAGAGTAAACAATATTCCAAAAACAACTGCTATAATAAAGAATTTACAATAATTCAGCTAGCAACTCTATACCAGCACTAATAGCAGTGTCAATAGGAATATAAATCCAATGATTACAACACTGGATCACTAACAATAGTAAAAAGTATAATAAGAGGTGAAGTACGAACACCATCTTGCTAGAAGCTTGATTACTACAATCACGATAAACTGAATATCTAAGTGAAATAAGTACTCACACCTATACTTATAATTACTAATACCGTACACTAAACTCTCTACAACAGGGAACTTCTCTTTAACCAAGAATACTTTTATCTTGAGTTAAGAACTAACTCTCTGTGCAATTCCCTATATTTAGTATCAATACTAAGTATATAGTATCCTCACCAACATTTTGTGTTTTTACCAATAAACTTTTGTGTTTGTTTGTGGATCATAATTTTAATGTAATTCCTAATAAAGGTTATATTTTAATTGCTACGGCATAGACTGACATCCCTTTGGAACAATATGTTCTAATTAACATGCCACCTTCTCTTAGATTTGACTGCTAATAAGTGTACATTTTTCAATCCCAGCATTGAAATACCCTCCTCTTTTCATAATAAAATAGTACACAGCACCGAACTCTCATTATTACAGCAAGGTAAACTACCTGCCTCATTTTATTACAGAGCATCTAAAGAGCACCAGATAGTAGTGCCATTAGTTTTTTCTTTGTTTTTTCTAGCTCTTTTACATGCCCAGACCCTAATCTAAAAATAAAACTTACCCAAAAAAACCTTAAATAAACATAACACTAACCCCGGATGATCCACTTATAGTTATTGAAGTCCCGCTTGAAAGATCCATCCGGAACCGGAGAAGTCATCATCCAGACGGCAAGAAGTCTTCATCCAGACGGCAAGAAGTCTTCATCCAGGCGGGTTTTTATTTTGGGGGCTTTTTTATTTTGATAGGGCTATTAGATTAGGTATAATTCTTTTTAATCTTTGATAATGTGGTTTATTTTTCGCAATTTAGTGTTTTGTTTTTTTCGTAACTTTTTTTTTTTCTTTTGGTAATGTAGTACTTTTAATAAGGTTTAATAGTATATTTAAATAATTTGAGTAGGGTTAGGGTTTTTTAATATGTAATTTAGTTAATTTAATTGGTAGTTTAATTTAATTGTAGTATAATAGTTAGGGTAGGTTAATTAATATTTTAAAATGGTTTATTTTTATTCTACAGGTAAGTTTAAATTTATTTGAAGATAGGGATGTTGTAATTTTAATTTAAAGTTAGCGGGTTGTTAGGTTTAGGGGTTAATAGTTTAATTTAGTTTATGGCGATGTGAGGGGCTGACGGTTTAGGGGATAATAGGTATAGTGATGATGATGTGGGAGGCCAGAGGGTTAGGGGTTAATACATTTATTTAGTGGCGGCGGTGTCAGGGAGCGGCAGAATAGGGGTTAATAACTTTATTTATGTTGCAGCGGGGTCGGGGAGCGGTGGAATAGGGGTTAATAACTTTATTTAGGTTGTGGTGATGTTGGGGCGGCAGATTAGGGGTGTTTAGACTCAGGGTTTATGTTAGGGTGCTATGTGTAAACTTAACTTGTTTCAACCATCGAAAGTAATGGAATATCTGGCAGCATCGAACATTAGCTTTCGGTGCTTTCAGACTTCAATTGATTTCTATGGCGTAGCTGTTAAAAGTTTGATAACTGGGAAAAAGTGTCAAATAGAGCCAAATGTGTATTCGAGACATCTGTAATGACGTAAGCATCGATCTGCGTCAGATTGAGACTGGCGGATCGTATGTTACATCACAAATTTCAACATTTGCCAGTCTGTAGGTTTTGATAACTAGGTCGGATCAAGCTCGCAAAAATTTACGCTGCAGAATTCCAGCGTATTTGCGGTTGAGGCTTTGATAAATATCCAGAAGTACAAAAGGTCGCCAAGGATGAAATGTATAAAAAGTAACTTTTATTTGAAAAATCCATAAAATCAGGAAACAATAGATCCCAGGGGGGGAACAGATAATATGAGAGGGGTAAGCAACAGGCTTACGCGTTTCGGCCAAGAGGGGCCGTAATCATAGCCTAATAGTTACAAATCTGAACTCCCATTTTAAAAGGATTAAGATAATCTGATTGGCTACTACAGATACACCCCTCTCTTAATTTAAAGAGACATACAATTTATAACAATATAATAATCAAATGGCAACAATATTGGTAACATGGTTATAATTGAGCTACTTAAACTTTTAAATATTTAATAGAAAGGATACAATAGATAACCAATGTAAAAACTGATAAAAGGAGCTACAGGATAATGGATGATACCGTGAATCAATGAAATGTACAACTATACAAACACTATATGTATGAGTAATATAAGTGCATGCATGGATACAGCTGATATATTTACAAATGTATAAATATATTAAAAAAAAGAGGTGGAAATGGATATAAGAACATTATGGAGATTATTCCCAGTAGTTAATCAGATCGTAGTCTGAATTAAGACCGCTGGGATATTGGGTATTGAGTTTAAAAACCCAAAACATCTCACGTTTATTAAGTAACTTAAGTCTGTTTGTGCCAGATTTTTGTGAGGAAACTTTCTCAATTACACACCACTTGAAAGTACTCAGATCGTTGTTAAAAAACATTTTTCTTTACTTTCTGCTGATGACAAACTGCAAAACACTGTCAAACAGGGCCTCAGATGCTCTTATCGTAAATGTAAGACTATTGGCAACATTGTATCACCAACTAAACTTACAAGTGTCAGCCCTAGAAATACTAGCTCCTGGCTATTACATCATGGCATGTTTCGTTGTGGGCACAGAAAGTGCAAACCATGTGACCATGCACAGATTACTAATACATTCAATTCGATGGTCACTGGAGAGACTTACCAGATATATGGTTGTCACAACTGCACCAGCACATTTGTAATCTATCTAATAACCTGTGATGCTTGCCATCTGCAATACATCGGTCTCACCACTAGGGACGTGTCCTCTAGAATAAGGGAACATTTCTCTACCATTCACATAGGTAAATCTACATCACGTATTGTACAACATTTTGTTTCCAAACACAATAGCAATCGGAGTACTTTCAAGTGGTGTGTAATTGAGAAAGTTTCCTTGCAAAAATCTGGCACAAACAGACTTAAGTTACTTAATAAACGTGAGATGTTTTGGGTTTTTAAACTCAATACCCAATATCCCAGCAGTCTTAATTCAGACTACGATCTGATTAACTACTGGGAATAATCTCCATAATGTTCTTATATCCATTTCCACCTCTGTTTTTTTTTTTTTTTTTTTAATATATTTATACATTTGTAAATATATCAGCTGTATCCATGCATGCACTTATATTACTCATACATATAGTGTTTGTATAGTTGTACATTTCATTGATTCACGGTATCATCCATTATCCTGTAGCTCCTTTTATCGGTTTTTACATTGGTTATCTATTGTATCCTTTCTATGAAATATTTAAAAGTTTAAGTAGCTCAATTATAACCATGTTACCAATATTGTTGCCATTTGATTATTATATTGTTATAAATTGTATGTCTCTTTAAATTAAGAGAGGGGTGTATCTGTATTAGCCAATCAGATTATCTTAATCCTTTTAAAATGGGAGTTCAGATTTGCAACTATTAGGCTATGACTACGGCCCCTCTTGGCCAAAATGCGTAAGCCTGTTGCTTACCCCTCTCGTATTATCTGTTCCCCCCCCTGGGATCTATTGTTTCCTGATTTTATGGATTTTTCAAATAAAAGTTACTTTTTATACATTTCATCCTTGGCAACCTTTTGTACTTCTGTCTGCCTACCCACCACTGTCTAAGGATTCCTCTACGGGGCTGCATTGGATCGCGGACCTACTCCTCCTCCCTCATTGATGACGTACCTCTGCTGCGTATGGTAGCGTAACAAGCCCTTGACCGTTTGGTAGCGGTGTATGCAGGTGTGATCGTTTGGGCGTCCTCTGTTCCTTTGGATGTGAACCGGTTCAACAGAGTTGCAGGTGCTTACGGGGTAAGAGGTGACAGTTAAGTCCTCACCCGGTTTGTTGCAACGCCGCTCGACTCACCTTTACTTTGCTTGCTTGCTGGCTTGTTTATATGAGGATGGCTTTCTAGTCTCTGGGAGTTGTGTGTGAGTAAGTACTGCTTAGACTTTGCAATTCAGGCTCCTGGCAGCCTGACTTCACGCTATCCGCTACTTTGCTTTTGCTGTTTAACTCTTTTGAAATTGTTTGATAAATATCCCCCATAGTGTCTAATAATGGTAGTTAATTTTACTCCGATGTGGGATATAGAACAGAAACAAAGTCCATCTTACAGTACTCAGCTATGGAATAATACTCGATGAATATACCTTGTCAAGTTGAAAAACAGAGTGTCCGACTCCCCAACTTTCTCTGACCTTACTCCTCGTTACAACACAGATTTTTTTCGACTCGGCGTTCTCACAGCCGTTTCCAGTCCTCTGATGTGTTGATGTCACGTGTGGTGGATTCTCAGCCAATCCAAGGGTCAGATTCCCGGCATTTTTAGTACGGATCTTCAAGTTATTCCTTAATGCTGTTCCTTTTAGGTTTTCATCCTATTGGCTGAAAGGATGAAAACCTTTTAAGCTTTCATTCTATTGGCTGATCCAATCAGCCAATAGGATTGAGCTTGCATTCTATTGGCTGATTGGAATAGCCAATAGAATTCAAGCTCAATCCTATTGGCTGATTGGATCAGCCAATAGGATGAAAGCTCAATCCTATTGGCTGATTGCAACAGCCAATAGGATTTTTTTCACCTTTAATTCCGATTGGCTGACAGAATTCTATCAGCCAATCGGAATGTAAGAGACGCCATCTTGGATGACATCATTTAAAGGAAACTTCATTCTTCAAGAGACGTTGGAAGAAGAGGATGCTCTGCACCAGATGTTTTGAAGATGGAGCCGCTCTGCACCGGATGGATGAAGATAGAAGATGCCGTCTGGATGAAGACTTCTGCCGGCTTGGATGATGACTTTAGCCCGCTTGGATGAAGACTTCTGCCGACTTCGATGAGGAATTCTGCCGCTTGGATGAGGATGAATGACCGCTCTTCAAAAACTGTAAGGGGATCTTCGGGGGTTAGTGTTAGGTTTTTTAAGGGTTTATTGGGTGGGTTTTACTTTTAGGTTAGGGACTTTGGGCTGAAAAAGAGCTAAATGCCCTTTTAAGGAAAATGCCCGTACAAATGCTCTTTTCAGGGCAATGGGGAGCTTAGGTTTTTATTTGGGGGTTTGGTTGTGTGGGTGGTGGGTTTTACTGTTGGGGGGTGTTTGTATTTTATTTTACAGGTAAAAGAGCTGATTTCTATGGGGCAATTCCCCACAAAAGGCCCTTTTAAGGGCCATTGATAGTTTATTGTAGCACCATTAATGAAAGATAGAAGTGTGTAGTGTCAAAATAAAATGACTACACAAAAGACAGGGATTTCAGCATTCTATTTTTATTTAAATTGGGTCAAAATTCCCAACTAAACATTAATGTCTAGAAAATTCAACAGTGCAGTAATTGTTACCACAAGCATGTACCAGGTAAGCAATCAAAAAGTGATGATTAGAACATATGTATCTTATGCACAAAAGCTGTATTGAAATAATACCTATGGTGCGAATGCTAGGTATCTTGAAACTTAAGTTTGAGACCTTAACTTTATTATGTACATAATAACCTAAATCACAAAACAACTAATAGCTTGGATAAATTTACGGTTATTAAGGATCTCCATCTGTTTGCACGTAAAGTTGTCCTCGCACAGGTGATGAAGGACAAAGATAAAACTAGAATGCAAATAGGTGAGGATCCTGTAACCTTTTGCAGCGAGGACCTTGACACTGTACAAGATCTTGTAAGCCTACTCGATACTAACGAACCTTCATGTTTTGTACCCCCCATTCCTACTCCTGTGGTTTTAGACCAAAGAGATGAGATTGAAAATGTAGTGGTCAATTCTGGTTTAAAAAGGAAGTCAGAATTTATGCCCGCCCTGGCCCTAGTACCTGCAGTACAATTATTCGTTAGGGAGGTGGAGAAAGAGATCAATAAAATCTCTATTGAGAAAATCACTAATGATAATTTGACATTTGCAGAAAGGAAGGCATTGTTTGAGTTGACAAATCAAACAGGTATCATCATTAAGCAGGCGGACAGGGGGGGTAACCTGGTAATAATGGAAGAGGCAAAATATGCCAATGAGGTTAAACGTCAATTTAGGAATAAAGATCAATACCTCTTGTTGCCAGGTAACCCCATTGATTCTATACAAGCTGAATTGTTGCACCTGCTTAATGATGCGAGGATGGAAGGTATAATTGATAAAAAAGAATGTAATTATCTCTATACGAAATTTCCCAAAATCCCGTTTTTTTATTGTATCCCCAAGTTGCATAAAAACTTGAGGGAACGACCGGGCCGCCCCATAATTTTGTGGATTGGAAATATCACAGAAAACTTGGGCAATTACGTTGATAGATTTTTGAAACCCTTCCTCATGACCTTAACATCTAATGTTAAGGATACTAGTGACTTGAGAAAAATAGATGGGTTAGAAGTCGAAGAAAATACCCTGTTGGTTTCACTGGATGTGGAGGGTTTATATTCGTCCATACCACATGAAGTGGTATGGACGAGTATAACTGCACTTCCTGGAAAGTAGAGGCCCTGGGTATAGAAAACACACTGAATTTGTACTAAACCTGCTAAGGTTTGTCTTCACTAACAATGTCTTCCTTTTCGGCAAAAAATTCTATAGACAAATTAGAGGAACGGCAATGGGGGCTACTTGTGCCCCCTCGTATGCCTGTCTTCATCTTGGTCTTTGGGAGAATCAGGTAGTTTTTGGTGACTTACAAGAATGGCTAGATCGGCAAGTGGACGACGTTTTCCTCCTTTGGAGGGGAACGGAGGAGACCTTAAAATCCTTTATAAAAATTCTGAATGTGAATAATTTTAATATCCTCTTGACATTTGACTTCAGTGAAAGTGAACTCACTTTCCTGGATGTAAAAATTAAAAAAGAGGAAAATGTTTTGGCTTCTGAAATCTATAGAAAAGATACGGCAACAAATAATATTTCGGAGGCCACAAGACATCATCCGAAATCCTTAATAAGAGGTATTCCAGTAGGGCAGTTTTTGCGATTAAGGAGAAACTGCTCAAGTGTCAATAAATTTAATGCACATGCAAGAGACATGTACAGTAGATTTATAAGCAGAGGATATTCAAAAAGGAACCTTAATTTTGCCCTGAATAGAGCAAAAATAGAAAATAGGGATGATCTTCTCTACAAAAATAAAATAAAGACACAAGACGAAAAAATTCGCTTTGTTACTGAATATAACTGTCACTGGGAAAGGATTTGTGGAATCCTGAAGGATAAGTGGCAATTTTTGCAAGCAGATGAAAGTATACAAAATCTTGTGGGTAAACAACCATCTCTAGTGGCTAAGAGAGCTCCTAATTTGAAGGACAAGCTTGTTAAAAGCTTCTATGTAAAAAGCCCAAACCCGTTGGATTGGCTGAATGAACATAGAAAGGTAAAAGGATGCTTTCAATGTGGACATTGTGTCCTGTGTAAATATATTGTTCGCACTAAATCCTTTACTACTGGACAAGAATCGTTCCCCATTAGACAGTTTATTAACTGTAAAACAGAGAATGTTATCTATTTACTTTCATGCAGCTGCCCTGTTTTCTATGTAGGTAAAACGAGGCGCATGCTGAAAGAGAGGGTGACTGAACATAGGGACGATATTAAAGCCACTAAGGATGGTGATATTAGGAGTGGACTACACTTCTTGTTATATCATGATTCGTCCCTGTCTGACCTCAAAATAATAGGTATTGAGAGTTGTTCCCTGTTTGGTAGAGGAGGGGACATTGACAATCTACTGCTTAAAAAAGAAACTGCATGGATGTACAAATTACAGACGTTGGCCCCTAAGGGCCTTAATGAGAAATTTGAGTTTGCACCTTTTCTCTAGATTGAGCAATATACAGGGAGTGCAGAATTATTAGGCAAGTTGTATTTTTGAGGATTCATTTTATTATTGAACAACAACCATGTTCTCAATGAACCCAAAAAAACTCATTAATATCAAAGCTGAATAGTTTTGGAAGTAGTTTTTAGTTTGTTTTTAGTTATAGCTATTTTAGGGGGATATCTGTGTGTGCAGGTGACTATTACTGTGCATAATTATTAGGCAACTTAACAAAAAACAAATATATACCCATTTCAATTATTTATTTTTACCAGTGAAACCAATATAACATCTCAACATTCACAAATATACATTTCTGACATTCAAAAACAAAACAAAAACAAATCAGTGACCAATATAGCCACCTTTCTTTGCAAGGACACTCAAAAGCCTGCCATCCATGGATTCTGTCAGTGTTTTGATCTGTTCACCATCAACATTGCGTGCAGCAGCAACCACAGCCTCCCAGACACTGTTCAGAGAGGTGTACTGTTTTCCCTCCTTGTAAATCTCCCATTTGATGATGGACCACAGGTTCTCAATGGGGTTCAGATCAGGTGAACAAGGAGGCCATGTCATTAGATTTTCTTCTTTTATACCCTTTCTTGCCAGCCACGCTGTGGAGTACTTGGACGCGTGTGATGGAGCATTGTCCTGCATGAAAATCATGTTTTTTTCTTGAAGGATGCAGACTTCTTCCTGTACCACTGCTTGAAGAAGGTGTCTTCCAGAAACTGGCAGTAGGACTGGGAGTTGAGCTTGACTCCATCCTCAACCCGAAAAGGCCCCACAAGCTCATCTTTGATGATACCAGCCCAAACCAATACTCCACCTCCACCTTGCTGGCGTCTGAGTCGGACTGGAGCTCTCTACCAATCCAGCCACGGGCCCGTCCATCTGGCCCATCAAGACTCACTCTCATTTCATCAGTCCATAAAACCTTAGAAAAATCAGTCTTGAGATATTTCTTGGCCCAGTCTTGACGTTTCAGCTTGTGTGTCTTGTTCAGTGGTGGTCGTCTTTCAGCCTTTCTTACCTTGGCCATGTCTCTGAGTATTGCACACCTTGTGCTTTTGGGCACTCCAGTGATGTTGCAGCTCTGAAATATGGCCAAACTGGTGGCAAGTGGCATCTTGGCAGCTGCACGCTTGACTTTTCTCAGTTCATGGGCAGTTATTTTGCGCCTTGGTTTTTCCATACGCTTCTTGCGACCCTGTTGACTATTTTGAATGAAACGCTTGATTATTCGATGATCACGCTTCAGAAGCTTTGCAATTTTAAGAGTGCTGCATCCCTCTGCAAGATATCTCACTATTTTTGACTTTTCTGAGCCTGTCAAGTCCTTCTTTTGACCCATTTTGCCAAAGGAAAGGAAGTTGCCTAATAATTATGCACACCTGATATAGGGTGTTGATGTCATTAGACCACACCCCTTCTCATTACAGAGATGCACATCACCTAATATGATTAATTGGTAGTAGGCTTTCGAGCCTATACAGCTTGGAGTAAGACAACATGCATAAAGAGGATGATGTGGTCAAAATACTAATTTGCCTAATAATTCTGCACTCCCTGTATGTTATAAGGTTCTCCGCGGTTCCTAAGTGGACTGTCAGAGAGTGCTGCACAACATAATACAATAATAATTTAAAAAGTCTTAAATGGTTTAAATTTATTTGCCTATTTTTAGACAGTAAATCATTGTAAATATCTTATTAAAAATTCTTTATCAGATATAGGTTTTTATGCACAAAACGCTGTTCAATATGCACATGGTTAAAAAAGTTCCTTTTTAAAGTTATTTTTAAACTCTGATCAACATTATTCAGCATTATTTGGTTACGAAAGTTATCTATATGAAAATTCTGTATTTTGGTTACTTTGTGCTTTCTCTGTAATGTCAAAGAAATCTTTCACTCTTCCTCTAGTAGGATTGCCAGATAAACTGACTTTTCTATTGGCTATTACTGTTTGAATATCCACCCAATCATGGAGAGCTTACATTGGTAAAAAGCTGAAGCGGTCTAACATTGGTATATGTTTGCCCTGAGGAAACCCCATGACGCTGTGGTCACGTGGGGGGTCAAACATGCATCGGCAAGTGACGTACATGGAGCGGATGGCTTAGCCTTGAGACGAACAAGTTTGTTACTTTGTTGCACCTGAAGGATACAAAAAGTTGGCGGTTGCAATTAAGAACCAGTTTTACCTTTCGGAAGCCTGGAACTTGGTGCAAATACACGTTGTGTGCTGCTGGAATGGAGGAACGAAAAATCTTTACCCCTCTGCACACGTAACTATACAGGCTTTTTTGCTAAATGCAATTCATTATGTCTTATAGGGACGGTATCAAACAAAAGGTACTCTGGAAACCGGAATATCTAGGAACTGTTACCCTAACTGCTATGTGTTCCTGGAAATAAGACACAGTCTATAGCAGCTCCCTGGACAGGAGAATTTAAAGCATTATTGTGGAAAACTGTTTGACCTACTATTTTTGTATCCTCCTAAAATGTTATTTGCAACTTTATTTTGGTATAAATTTGGACCTTGGAGTGGGGGACCTAACATAGATCCTTATTATTCACTTTCATGACACCAGATACTATGCAAAATAGTGGTGTCCTCTGAAAATTTGTTGTTAGGTACCCTCCGGCCCAAACTTTATCCTTTGGAGCATGCTCTATTTATGTACTCAATATGTTCATGACCTAAATGCAATTTTTGTTTGAATTATGTGCATTTCCTTCTTATATGGAATTAACGTGTATTGTCCACGTAAAATAGAAGTGTGTCACATTCACATAGATCCTCATGGTAAACTAAGTTGGCTGATTTGTGCAATTTATTGCATGCCAACCTCTGGTGGAGGAGTTGTTTTGTGATTTAGGTTATTATGTACATAATAAAGTTAAGGTCTCAAACTTAAGTTTCAAGATACCTAGCATTCGCACCATAGGTATTATTTCAATACAGCTTTTGTGCATAAGATACATATGTTCTAATCATCACTTTTTGATTGCTTACCTGGTACATGCTTGTGGTAACAATTACTGCACTGTTAAATTTTCTAGACATTAATGTTTAGTTGGTAATTTTGACCCAATTTAAATAAAAATAGAATGCTGAAATCCCTGTCTTTTGTGTAGTCATTTTATTTTGACACTACACACTTCTATCTTTCATTAATGGTGTTATAATATTTTAAGGGTCTGCATTTTAATCCCCAATATGTGGTATAACCAGGTTAATGACTATACCTGGTCTTTTCTCTAAAACAGCCTGACTCCCCTACTTATGTATATGTATATAATAGTTTATTGTAGGCTAGGGTTTTTATATTTTGGGGGGGCTTTTTTATTTTGATAGGGCTATTAGATTAGGTGAAATTAGTTTAAAAAAATGATGATTTATTTTTTATTTTGTGTAACTTAGTGTTTTTTATTTTTTGTAACTTAGTTGTTATTTTTTTGTAACTTAGTAATTTTTAATTGTAGATTTAAATAACTTGAGTAGGGTTAGGGTTTTAAATATGTAATATAGTTATTTTAATTGTTAGTTTTATGTCATTTTAGTATAAACTAAAATTTATAAACTAAACTTTAGAAACCCAACTAAAGAGAAAAAAGGGGACACTCTAACAGTATTGTTCGATACCCTATGTGCGCATCAATGCTCTTTTATACCTTTATTTCATGTGACTCTGATCCTTTCACTGTATGATGGTAATGTTATACCTGCAATTGATAAGATATGGGTTTCTAAAGTTTATAGGATAGATAAACACTTACTCCAACCTTTCATTTACACATTATGTGCCTAGAATAAATATATAATCTAGGATGACGATTCAGATTATCATTGGATATACAGACGCCATATTTTGAATTTGTTTTATATATTTTTTATCGATATTGTGTTTATGTATTTGTGCATTAACATATTGTGATTATGTATTTGTGTATTGACCAATTGTGATGTCAGAGAATACCTCCCTATTTGATTGGTTATGACTTAAACAGCATGTCCTCTAAGCCACACCCATCTCAGGTGTTGTCCATTTTACTAATTATTTAGATTTGTTTGTTTGGCATATATAGCAAGTGTTTTATACTATTTTTTATTAAGCCTGATGAAACAGCCACTGGTTGGCTGAGAAACGCGTTGCTAACTATTTTAATCTTTTAAATAAAGTAAGTTTTTACTTATCACTTGCTGCCTGTTTATATTTACCATCTACACTTCTAATCCGGTTTTGGACAACTGAGAGTTCCTAAATAGCTGGAGAATAAGTCTACTGGGTGACCATATTGATCCCAGCTTGCCTCTGCAGCACCAAGTGAGGTGCTTCACCAAATGTGAGTGAATATCATACACTCTTACTATCTATTGTGTATTTACAGTACTAGGCCATATAGGCACCCTCTCGTGCTTTACATTGTCCTCTACAGATCACAGCACATTGACCGGAGGCTAGTCTTCTGGGTGACTGTCTTTGATCCGAGACTGCTCCTTCCACACCACCAGGGGTGTCAGAATACATGTGAGTGAAGCCATCACCTATAATATATTGATTGTATCCTACAATATTAGGCCATGTGGCGCTTCTGCCCTTCTCTATTCACTACTAGTGATGTTGCGAATAGTTCGCCAGCGAATAGTTCCCGGCGAACATAGCTTGTTCGCGGTCGCCGCGGCGGGTGAACATATGCGATGTTTGGTCCGCCCCCTATTCGTCATCATTGAGTAAACGTTGACCCTGTACCTCACAGTCAGCAGACACATTCCAGCCAATCAGCAGCAGACCCTCGCTCCCAGACCCTCCCACCTCCTGGACAGCATCCATTTTAGATTCATTCGGAAGCTGCATTCTTAGTGAGAGGAGGGACAGTGTAGCTGCTGCTGATTTAATAGGGAAATCGATAGCTAGGCTAGTGTATTCAGTGTCCACTACAGTCCTGAAGGACTCATCTGATCTCTGCTGTAAGGACAGCACCCCAAAAAGCCCTTTTTAGGGCTAGAACATCAGTCTGCTTTTTTTTTTTTTTTTTCTGTGTAATCTAATTGCAGTTGCCTGCCTGCCAGCGTGTGTGTCAGGCTCACAGCGTATACTGTGCCCACTTGCCCAGTGCCACCACTCATATCTGTTGTAACAGTAGTGTACATTTAAAAAAAAGCAACACTTTTTTGACTGTGAAATAATAGCAGTCAGTTTCCTTCACACGTGTGCGTTTCAGTGCCTGCCAGGGTACAGTGTCACACCAGTGCAACTCATATCTGGTGTAACAGTAGTGTACATTTAAAAAAAACAACACTTTTTTGACTGTGAAATAATAGCAGTCAGTTTCCTTCACACGTGTGCGTTTCAGTGCCTGCCAGGGCACAGTGTCACACCAGTGCAACTCATATCTGGTGTAACAGTAGTGTACATTTAAAAAAAAAAATAGCAGTTAGTTGTCTGCAAGCGTGTATGTCAGGCCTACAGCGTCTACTCTGCCAACTTCTGCCAGTGCACAGTGCCACTCATATCTGTTGTCACAGTAGCTTGCACGCATAGTACCACTAATCGAAAAAAAAAAATGACAGGTAGAGGCAGGCCACCCCGCAGGGGCGTCGTGGTCGTGGTGCTGTGATTCCCTTTGGCCCTAGAATAATGCCCAGTGTTCAGAGGCCATGTACCCTGAACTCGAACAGTTCTGAGGACATAGTTGACAGGCTAACACAGGACACCCAATCTTCTATAGCTTCTGCTCGGAACCTTGACGCACCATCCTCCTCCAGCTTAGCTTCGGGCACCTCTCAAGTTACCACTCGCCCGCCTGCAGCCACCACCAACACTAGCACCACAGCCGCTTCATTTGATCTGTCAGAGGAGTTATTTACACATCAGTTGGAAGAAATGAGTGATGCGCAAACATTATTGCCAGAGGATGTAGATAACAGGGATATGTCTCAGTCAGGCAGCATAACACACAGAGACGTACTGTGTGATGATGATGATGTTGTACCCGCTGCTGCTTCCTTTGCTGAGTTGTCATATACAAGTGAAGCAGTTGATGATGACGATGCATCCGTGGATGTCACGTGGGTGCCCGCTAGAAGAGAAGAAGAACAGGGGGAAAGTTCAGATGGGGAGACAGAGAGGAGGAGGAGACGAGTTGGAAGCAGGGGGAGGTCATCACAAGGAGCTAGTGGCACAGTCAGACAGCATGCATCGGCACCCAGGGTCAGCCAGACAGCACGCCAATCAACGCATGCTGTTGCCACCACCAGAATGCCGTCATTGCAGAGTTCAACAGTGTGGCATTTTTTTGTGTGTCTGCCTCTGACAACAGCGATGCCATTTGCAACCTGTGCCAAAAGAAACTGAGTCGTGGGAAGTCCAACACCCACCTAGGTACAACTGCTTTGCGAAGGCACATGATCGCACATCACAAACGCCTATGGGATCAACACATGAGTACAAGCAGCACACAAACTCAAAGCAGCCATCCTCCTCCTGGTCCAGCATCTTCAGCCACGTCAACCACTGCTGTCCTCCTTGCCCCCTCTCAACCATCCACCACTCCGTCTCTCGCCTTGAGCAGTTCCTGCTCATCTGCCCACAGTCAGGTGTCTGTCAAGGACATGTTTGAGTGAAAGAAGCCAATGTCACAAAGTCACCCCCTTGCCCGGCATCTGACAGCTGGCTTGTCTGAACTCTTAGCCCGCCAGCTTTTACCATACAAGCTGGTGGAGTCTGAGGCGTTCCAAAAATTTGTAGCTATTGGGACACCGCAGTGGAAGGTACCCAGCTGAAATTTCTTTGCACAAAAGGCAATCCCCAACCTGTACTCAATTGTGCAAAAGGAAGTAATGGCATGTCTGGCACACAGTGTTGGGGCAAGGGTCCATCTGACCACTGATACCTGGTCTGCAAAGCATGGTCAGGGCAGGTACATCACCTACACTGTGCATTGGGTAAACCTGCTGACGGCTGCCAAGCATGGAATGCGTGGCTCTGAAGAGGAGTTGGTGACATCGCCACAACTTGCAGGCAGGCCTGCTGCCACCTCCTCTACTCCTCCTACTCCATACTCTTCCATAACCTCCTCGGCTGAGTCCTCTTCTGCTGCTGCATCTTGCTCCACATCAACAGCACCCCCTAGCTCCCCAGGTACTATTCCACATCCCGGATACGGCAGTGTCACGCCGTCTTGGGGTTGACCAGCACTCCTGTCCTCCCTGAATGCACAGGTGGATCAGTGGCTGACTCCGCACCAACTGGAGATCGGCAAAGTGGTTTGTGACAACGGAAGAAATTTGTTGGTGACATTGAATTTGGGCAAGTTGACACATGTGCCGTGCATGGCACATGTGTGTAATCTGACCGTACAATGCTTTGTGCATAAGTACCCAGGCTTACAGGAAGTCCTGAAGCAGGCCAGGAAGGTGTGTGGCCATTTCAGGCGTTCCTACACGGCCATGGCGCACTTTTCAGATATCCAGCGGCGAAACAACATGCCAGTGAGGCGCTTGATTTGCAATGACCGGGGTGCTAGGACAGCCTCTGCGGAGCTGGGAATTTTTTTGCCACGTTACTGGACGCTCATGCGCAATGCCTGTAGGCTCAGGTGTCCTTTTGAGGAGGTGACAAACCTAGTCAGTCGCACCGAAGGCACCACCAGCGACATCATACCATTTGTTTTCTTCCTGGAGCGTGCCCTGAGAAGAGGGCTGGATCAGGCCGTAGATGAGCATGAAGAGGAAGAATTGTGGTCACCATCACCACCAGAAACAGCCTTATCAGCATCGCTTGCTGGACCTGCGGCAACGCTGGAAGAGGATTTTGAGGAAGAGTAGTCAGAGGAGGAATGTGGCTTTGAGGAGGAGGAGGAAGACCAACCAAAACAGGCATCCCAGGGTGCTTGTTGTCACCTATCTGGTACCCGTGGTGTGGTACGTGGCTGGGGGGAAGAAGATACCTTCAGTGAGATCACTGAGGATGAGGAACGGGACATGAGTAGCTCGGCATCCAACCTTGTGAAAATGGGGTCTTTCATGCTGTCGTGCCTGTTGAGGGACCCTCGTATAAAAAAGCTGAAGGAGAACGACCTGTACTGGGTGTCCACGCTACTAGACCCCCGGTATAAGCATAAAGTGCCTGAAATGTTACCGAATTACTGCAAGTCGGAAAGGATGCAGCAGTTCCAAAATAAACTAAAAAGTATGGTTTACACAGCGTATAAGGGTGATGTCACAGCACAATGGGAATCTAACAGGGGAAGAGGTGAAAGTAATCCTCCTCCTCCCACGACCACGCCGGCAAGGACAGGGCGCTTTACAGACGTGTTGTTGATGGAGGACATGCAGAGCTTTTTAAGTCCTACGCATCGCCACAGCCCTTCGGGGGCCACCCTCAGAGAACGACTCGACTGACAGGTAGCAGACTACCTCGCCTTAACTGCAGATATCGACACTCTGAGGAGCGATGAACCCCTTGACTACTGGGTGCGCAGGCTTGACCTGTGGCCTGAGCTATCCCAATTTGCGATAGAACTTCTGGCCTGCCCCGCTTCAAGTGTCCTGTCAGAAAGGACCTTCAGTGCAGCAGGAGGTATTGTCCCTGAGAAGAGAAGTCGCCTAGGTCAAAGAAGTCTAGATTACCTCACCTTTATTAAGATGAATGAGGGATGGATCCCGAAGGGACTGACAGTGGGCGATACATTCGACTAAAAAAGGCCTGATGAGATGAGCTGCCTTGGGCTAAAAATGGTCCACACGCTGCTGTATTTTATCTCTGAATGCCGGATGACTTGCGTGACTTATCCGCCACCAACTAGGGTTCAAGCCGCAACGTTTTAGGGCACTTTCTGCCTGGGAAACAAACATTAATTTTTCTGGCCACTGCTACAGCAGCGGCTGCAACAATACCTAATTTTTCAGGCATGTGTACATGCCTAGTGGCTTCAAAAACCAAACCAAAAAAAAGGCACATAACAGGGATTAAACTGATAGGAATAGTACTACTTAACACACCACTCCTATTTGGTGGTACATTAGATTGCACACGCAGTGCCCCAAATTTGAAGTAGGAGGTTCGACTAAGCATCTTTTTCCATCTCCCGGTTCCTAAAATCGATGCCATATACACGTCCCCTGATAGGGGACATAACAGGGATTAAACTGATAGGAATAGTACTACTTAACACACCTTATAATAATGCAGAGAGAGGCAAGTCAGAGAGAGGAGTCTGAAGAAGAGGAGTCAGAGGAGGAAGGTGGCTTTGAGGAGGTGGAAGACCAAACACAGCAGGCGTCCCAGGGGGCTTGTTGTCACCTTTCGGGGACCCTTGGTGTTGTACATGGCTGGGTGGAGGAAGAGACCTTCAATGACATCAGTGAGGACAAGGAATGGGACATGGCTAGCTTGGTATCCAATCTTGTGCAAATGGGGAGTTTGCGGTTGTGCAAATGGACTGTTTGCGGTTGTTTGCGGTGCGTTAAATGGGGAGTTTGGTCTGTCACTGTGAAGCGGGCGTAACCCTTACACTACCTGATCAATACAACATCATACCTGATGTTTTAAAGCACGTTATTCCAAACAATTTAGTAATGTTAGGTGATTTATGCCCTTTATGGATTAAAACCAGACTCTGCATCAACTATGTAATTTTCCATGGGAGTTTGCCATGGATCCCCCTCCGGCATGCCACAGTCCAGGTGTTAGTCCCCTTGAAACAACTTTTCCATCACTATTGTGGCCAGAAAGAGTCCCTGTGGCTTTTAAAATTTGCCTGCCTATTGAAGTCTATGGCGGTTCACCCGGTTCGCCCGTTCGCGAACATTTGTGGAAGTTCGCCGTTCGCGAACCCAAATTTTTATGTTCGCAACATCACTATTCACTACAGATTACTGACCCTGGATCGCGGCCTTGATCCTCTACAGATAGCTGCCTCCTCTTACCTACTCCATCCACTCACATCGATACCATCCATAAGCCATCCATGGACGTTTTTTGTACTTTGATATCCATCGTATGTTGGTAGTACATATTTTACCACTGAGTCCACTTATTGATTTAATATTGTTAACTCACTTAAAGACATCAATGCCAATATTGTATGTCTACATTTCCATTAACACGGTGTATATTGGCCACTATTGTCACCGATTTCAACTCATTTATTTAATTTGAATTATAATATTATATATTATCCTTTGTTACAAGGGTGCCCCCTATCTGTTTTTTGTAATGTAATTTTAGTATAATAGTTAGGGTAGATTATTTTTTAGTTTAATATAGTTTAATATAATTTTAGTATAATAGTTAGGGTAGATTAATTATTAGTTTAATATAGTTTAATGTAATTTTAGTATAATAGTTAGGGTAGATTAATTATTAGTTTAATATAATTTAATGTAATTTTAATATAATAGTTAGGGTAGGTTAATTTATAGTTTAATATAGTTTAATTTAATTCTAAAGGTAAGTTTAAATTTATTATAAGATAGGGATGAGTTAATATTTAATGTAAAGTTAGCGGGTTGTTAGGTTTAGGGGTTAATAGCTTAATTTAGTTTATGGCGATATGGGGGGCTGGCGGTTTAGGGGTTAATAGGTTTAGTTAGTGGGAGGCCAAGAGTTTAGGGGTTAATACATTTATTTAGTTGAGGCGGGTCCGGGAGCGGCGGGATAGGGGTTAATAACTTTATTAGAGTTGCGGTGGGCTCCGGGAGCGGCGGGATAGGGGTTAATACATTTATTTACTTGCGGCGGGGTCCAGGAGTGGCAGGATAGGGGTTCATACATTTATTTAGTTGTGGCGGGATAGGGGTTAATAACTTTTTTTAGTTGCGGCGGGGTCCAGGAGCGACGGGATAGGATTTAAACATTTTAGTATAGTGGCGGTGTTTAGTGACAGGGTATAAATAAAGTTGGGAAAAAGCCGAATAGCAGCGAGATCAATGTCTGTTCATTAAAAACAGTCCGCTGCTCATCACCCTGTACTTGGTGCGCAGCTTTTTTTTATAAATAAGGAGACCGTATTCAGGTCCGCGGCCACGATGTTAGGCGATGTGAGGCGAGCGTATTGGTGCCGTCGAATGCAGCATAGTTGACAGCTTGATAATTCAGCCTCATTGTAACAATTCTAAAGTAACAAATTATAAATTCATCAAGGTGCACCTTTGATGTTTATTTTGTGTTTTTAATGTATTTTTTTATGTATTTTTGCATTATTAAATATATGTGTTTATATTAGAGCTATAATATCTACGTTATTCATCTCTTTGTAATATTTATATTAGGTCTGATATACGCATAATTTTAGTACTATTTAGTATAATTTATATGTACTTTTAAGATTAGCATTTTTATTTTCTGGTTCTTGGTAGAGCTTTTGTTGCACTCTTATCCTGGTTGTGTATAGTTTATAGTGTGATAGAAGGGATTATCACTCGTTAGAGTTGCAATATCTACCTTCTGTACACTGTTGTTATTTGATTTGGAGATTGCACCCTTGAATGAGATCACCAGTCAAGCCGTTCTCACTCATCTCAAGAGCTTGTTTGCCTGGTGGGGCATATCAATGGAGTTAGTGAGTGATAACGGAATGCTATTTGCTTCCATGTAGTTCAGTTCTTTCAGCAGTGAATATGATTTTGTCCATTCTACGTCGAGTCCACATTACCCGCAGGCCAATGAAGTGGCTGAAAGGGCAGTTCAAACAACAAAGTTAATTTTGAAGCAATCTGAGCCGTACCTAGCTCTCTTGGCCTATAGGGTGACTTCCATCCAAGCCACGGGTTTTAGCCTTGCACAGCTGATGCTAGGATATCAGATTCACACCACTTTACCCTCTGTGGGTGTCATCCAGCCAACTAGCTCTGTTCCTGACAAGGTCCTTAGGAGGGATGAAGAGGCAAAAAAGTGTTATCGATTCTTCTACGACAGAAAATACTCTGCGAGGCCCTTGCAGAAGCTGAATGTGGGGCAAAGTGTCAGAGTTAAACTGACAGATGAGAAGAAATGGAAGATGCCTGCTACGGTAATTGGACGCTCTCCAGAACCAAGGTCTTATGTAGTCCTTACTGATGGAGGGACACTCACACGTCAAAATAGAAGACATCTTCAGACAGTACCTGAGAGTTTGGGACTGGATGCCTCAGAGCCACCGCCAGTGGGATCCCTTGTTTTAAGAGGGGTGCCTTTCCATCAGCAAGATCACAGCGGGGATACTTTTTTGCTTCTAGCAGACTCTCAATCACCTTCTTCTGTATCAGAGGACAGTTCATGTAAAATGACATCAAGTGGAAGAATGGTGAAACTTCCAGCCCGATATCGGAATTAGCACTAGTTAGAGCAGTGACTGGAAGAATGGGCAGAATGATCCCATGGTCACTGTGGACTAGGGTAGTTTACCCCAATGTCCAAGACAGAATTTTATTTCTTGTTGTTCATATATATATTCTCATTAGCTTGTTATTTGTTGTATACTAAACAAAACCATTTTTGTATGCTTCTCGTATACCTTGTTATTTGATTTATTCTAAAAAAAAATGTATGCTTTGTCCTTTGAAAAGGGGGAAGATGTGATGAGAGTGGGAGATGATGTCACCAGATGGGGGTGGGGCTTAGGGTCGTTAGTGTCTATGTCCCACTTACTGAGTTAGATGTGTTGTGCAAGCTGTATACTTTTATGCTCTGCAATAAAATAGTGTTTTACCTTCTATGCTGTGTCCTGCATCTCATAACAAGCAATACTACCATTAGCATGCAACTTGAGGGCTGCTCCAGTAAGAAGGAGTAAGTAAAAATCAGGTTGTGGCATAGTTTAAGCCAGGGGATAATAAGGGGAATATAACCAAACAAAAAAGAGGCGCCTGTGTCTGTCGGTTTGGAAGATGCAAATAACACAAATTAACCCCTTGGGTACGCACATTTTTTCAGAGCACACAGACAGTACTCTCAGGTGCAGGCTGGATGTTTTTACAGCAACTCAGCTAACTGATCTCCAGGAAGTGCTGAATCTTTAAAGCTTTGGCCTCTCAGTGACAGTGATTGGTAGTATAAAGTAACACACAGTTCCAAAACAGCAAAATAAAATCAATTTATTTAAAATGACATATAGTAAAAACAGCAACCAAAACAAGAGGTAGGGTATGCTAGCACACCCTCCGCAAATAATGCAACGTGTTTCTCAGCGTGTCCAAACACTGTTTCATCAAGCAATAAGGGGATAAAACAGGGACGTGACATACACACAACTTGCCATAGTGCATAGTGGTAAGTGGATGTCGGAAACAGGGAGAAGCCCATCGTGCTGTAGAGCCCAGAAAGGAAAGTTAGCCTGTACAAAGCTTCTGACCATTCTAGGGGCTTATCAGCACAATGGGTCAGTACACTTTTCTAAGGTATTGGATCTTTTCATGGAAGTTCTGTGGTCAAACTACCAAAGGTTAATTCCCTTTTCATCTATTTCTGAGGGATGTCTTAGTGTGGAGAGCTTTTAAGCATGGTAAGAAATTACCAATATTTTCATAGTCACAGATCATACAAATGTGGCATCCAGGGCACATGAAGATCAAGAAGGGCTTAATAGGAACCACAAACTGTCCCACTCAATCAATGTGCAAAAGGTGTGTAACTATTCCAGCATAACTAATGTATATTTAGCATGCCCTAAAAGTACTCATAGCTTAAATATTCACTTCCCTCTTTCAGGCAGGAAAATGTATTTGATGATGTTGTTAGGCATGAGCCTCTTTCGTTCATGTTTTTTATTTATGGCCCCAATGATCAAAAATGCTGCGAGGTGGCAATATATTTAAAAGGGATCCAACGAAATGCGACCTAAAGGGAACATAACTCTTTTGCACAATAAAAAAGACAGATATTTTTTTTAAAAAAATCCTATCCTAAAAAAGATGCCCTAAGAAGGGCATTTGGTTGGTCATTGCCCTGATAAGGGCATTTGGTAGGGCCTTGTCCTAAAGTCTAACAGCTCTTTTGCCCAATAAAACAAAAAAAAAAACTTTTTTAAGGGTTAATATTTGTAAAGGAGTCCAGTATTACAGTTCTAGAACTGAAATTACAGATACAAACTTAAACAGCGCTCAATAACTTTATACAATTTCTTTTTCTTTTTTTTTTTTTACAAATGAAACAATCATTCCCATCTTCTGACCATAATTCTGCTTATTTCAATGGTAATAAAAAAAAAAAAGTAATGGCAATTAGTATCTCCTTAAAAGGACATGCCAGTCAACAGCATGATCTACAGCCCCTGCGTACTATTTTAACATACTTTGCAATACAAAGTATCTTTAAAACCCACTGCTAATCTATATGCAGCATGCTGTAGATTGCTTATCAATCAAATGTAGGTAGAATTACTCACCAGCCAGCAGCTAAGTACTCAATCAGCATCCAAGGGTGCTTTGCTGGTTCCAATCTACATCTTAAAAAAGACTAAGCAGCATATCTTTTAACACACTTTGGACTATATTACGAGTGGCAGGCTAACTGTTGCTTGCAAGCCAAAAGGGGTTTATTGCGGATCTTTGTGCACGTCAGAAGCAGTGTGCTATTACGAGCTGAAAGTAAACGCGTTAACTTGAGTGCAATTTAATTTAACGCACGTTGAAATAGCCTGACTTAAGAGCTCTAGTTAACTGTTACGCTTGACTAAAAAGTTAAACAAAAAACATTAAAAATACATTTTAAGGTACATAATAACATTATCTAATAAAAATTATTAAAATTTGAGATCTCAGGTGTTAGAAAATAAAGGCATGCAAAGGGCTTTAGCATAGATATACATCTCTAAATATATATGTTTATATGTGTATATATGTATTCACAGACATAAATACATATAAACACATAAATACATATGTATACATAGACATATACTGTGTAAATATAAATATATATATATATATATATATATATATATATATATATAGCAAGTAGGGTGTGTGCACTCTCACCATCAAGCAAAAACTGCCAGGGTGCTATTATGTAGTGAATATAAATTTGTTGGAATAAGCACTCACTGGTCTTCTGTCATCCGTGATACAAATTCTTTATTAAACAGTGACGTTTCGGGACCAACAGCGTCCCTTCTTCTGACAAACAACAAGTGAAAAGTGCGAGTTTATAAAGGCCTGTAAACCCCTCCCCTTCAGGGCTACCAATCGTGGATAGCTAAACTAGGTGTGTGATATTCATAATATATGTGACATCAAGTGAATTACATAAACAAACTAGTAAAGAGATCATGTCGTGTGTGCTCAACAACAAAAGCTAACAGACCCGTGGGTCATCCCCCAGCTGAAAACGATCCGTGTTTACAATGACCTAATCATCCGGCCATCACATCTTGAACATATGCTAATCAGAATCAAAACAAAGTACTTGATAGGCTATCTATGGCAGCGCCCAGACTTTTGATAGGCTGCTGTGCCATTCCAAACAATTCAGCCACGCCTCACTGCTCGATCCCGTCTCATCACAAAGTATCAATGCAATACATATAGCATTTAACGCCTCAAACCACCAAATGGTAGTGTATTGAGCTCAGATTACTGACTTAAGTAGGAGATTGTGATGTGTGCAACAACCCTAAGGGAATGTTTACGTCTCGCGGGCAACCCCGCCCCCATCCCATCGAAATGGCCAATAGAGGCCCTTACCAGTCCGACCGGCTCTCGTGGTAATAATGACCTAATTATCCGGTCATCACATCCTAAGCATATGTTAACCACAAACTGCAACCAAGTGCTCAGTAGGATATCTACAGCAGCGCCCAGAATTCTAATGGGCTGCTGGAGTGTAGAGGTCTCGTGGGCAGCCCCATCCCCATCACATCAAATGGCCAATAGAGACCATTACCGGTCCGACCAGCACCCGATTAATTGAAAGGGATTGGATGAGTTACTAAAACACACCCTCAGCTCAACACCTCAGATGTCAAACAAAATCCACCATTAGCATCATACCCCACCACCTCCCATTTTTTAGGCCAAGGTCAAGGCCACACATGAGGAGGGGGGGCATTGCCCACCGCCCCCCATATCAGAGACGATAGAAAATATTGTGTTTAACATCAGCTAGCGCCAATTAACTAAGTCTGAGGAAAGCTTGTTAAACAAAGGTCTCTCATTTATACCTACGGTCAGATTCAATGAGTTTGACACATTTATTGACATTCAAAAATATGGAAGAAATCTACGATTGAAAGAATTCTTCAAGACAGAACTAGAGTCCACAACAAGTTTCATAACCAAAGGCACATTCGACCCTGGATTCAATAATCCTACTATCAGTACTACAACTAATTATCTAGCTCATTGGCTTTCTACTAAACCATCAAGAAGAAATCATGATAATCTTACGCCGGATGAGAGAACAGCATTAAAAATGCTACAGGATAATCCATCCATTGTGATCCACCCTGTGGACAAGGGGGTGCTGTAGTGGTTATGGACCTGACTGAATATAAGGTGGAAATCATGAACCAACTTTCAGACATCAAGACTTACCTACCTCTCCAGGGGGACCCTACGCACCAACTTAAGAGAAAGATTGATGCTACACTTGAAGAGTGGAAGCAACGGGGATGTATCACTATACAAGATTTCAAGTTCCTACAACAGAACCACCCTGGGATTCCAATCTTGTACACCTTGCTCAAAATTCATAAGGACGCTGATAAACCACCAGGGAGACCCATCGTCTCTGCTAGAGGCTCACTACTGCAGCCGCTAGTGCAATTTGTTGATTTTTATCTTCAACCAATGTTTAAGACAATGAGGTCTTACATCCAAGATTCCACTGATTTCATTACAAGAATCACTGAACTTAACAACATCCTCTCTGACTTATTAGTAATATTGGACGTATCAAGTTTGTACACTGTCATCCCCCACACAGCTGGGATAGCAGCAGTAGCCAGCCAATTGCCTAAGACTGTCTGTATACATTGGACCATCAGAAGAAGTTCTTATCACACTGCTGACGCTATGCCTCACTGAGAATTTCTTCAGATTTGAAAAGACATTCTACTTACAGATCTCTGGGACAGAGATGGGGTCCAACGTGGCCCCATCTCTGGCTAATCTTTATATGGCAGAGTTTGAGACATTGAAGATGAAGGTTTATGAAACAGAGCAGATAAAATTCTACTACCGGTATATAGATGATGTATTCCTGATATGGAGCGACAGTGAAGACCCTCTATACACCTGGATTAAGAAGTTGAACACCATGGAGAGCACCATTCGGTTCTCACACATATCCAACTCTTGCTCTGTTGATTATCTTGATGTACCAGTTTTCAAGGAGAAAGACAGATTAGGGACAAACTTATTTAAGAAAGCCGCAGAACACAACTCATTGCTACATGCGAAAAGTTGTCACCATCTCACCTTGGTTCAAAACATCCCAAAAGCACAATTCCAATGGGTCATCAGGAACAACACCAACAAAGAGACCTACAAGTAACAATTGGAGGAAAGGACACAAAGATTCCTTGAAAGAGGTTACAAGAAAACAAACTTGTCTGAGATGAGATACCTAGCAACTAATCCAGCAGCATCTAATAAAGAGAAAAGAACTCAACAACTGACATTCGTAACCACATACACACCGGACAGTTATTTAATCACAAAAGCAGTGAAGGAAGAATGGAAGCTACCTGAAGCCGATCCCACATACCTTTTAAGGGATGGCAGGCACCACGAATTGCATACAAAAGAGGCAAAAATCTAAGAGATCTACTAATGAAAACAGATATCATCCCAGATACACACCTGGTTGAAGAAGAAAGGTCGCTTTAGGTGCACAAGTTGCGTGACCTGCCACAGCATGTTGACGGGCACACACTTTCACCATCCTGATCGGAAAAAGAAATATGAAATTAAGTTCTTTTTGACATGCACTACTCAATATATCATCTACTTATTGAACTGCCCTTGTGGCAAATTTTACACAGGCAAAACTACCGATGACGCCCGAACAAGAATGGCCAACCACAGATCTAGCATTAGATCAGCCATTTCAAAAAGAAAATCCGACCAACCGGTAGCTCGCCACTTCTTGGAAGCAGGTCACACTGTGACTGATCTAAGGTTACGGATTATCGATCATGTACTGAACCTGAAGCGAGGAGGGGACAGAGCCAAGTTTCTTTTACAGAAAGAAGCCAGGTGGATCTATAAACTGGGGACATTAACACCTAGAGGCCTCAATGTATTTTCTGGTTGGCAATGCTATCTATGAGAGTCCACCCCTTCCATTCTTTATATGTCAATGGGAACCCCAAAGGGCGCCCCCTTTTTGGCAGCTACACATTGATTGAGAGCTCACGTATTCCATTCTGTTTTAATGTTGGCTTATACACTTAGATACAGCTATTTTGCTGTTTTGATCTCCCATCATCTATGTGACAATGAGACCTATTTAGTGATCAATAGTGATATTCTCAAAATTGATTAATTCATCCTTGTTTAGCTTATCATTGGTTCAGAGCTATTACGAATATAACCTGGGATACGTATGTTTTTATATTAATTTTATTTTATTAATTTTAACCATCTGTTTTTTTCACTTTAGAAATTGTTTAGGTTATGTTGTGTGTGCTCGGCAATGAGGAGGGGGACGTGTGGGTGCTCTTCCCTCTGTGGTTAATGATCCACAATGGTATTTAGTTGTGACATTTCAGGATCCATCATTGAGGTATGTGCCCTCGGGATTGAGGGTTTACATCAGCTTTAGGTTCAGTTTTCTGTTTGGTTCTCCTTGGAATCTTGATATGACAGAGGAAAATGTTCTCTATATTTCTATTTAGTTTATTTATTAATATAATTTTTTTTGGTCTCTCCTGCAAGGACAAAGTCGACCCATCTTTACTTATGACAGCAGGGGGACCAATACACAGGTGATGATACTGATTGGTTTTTTGTTCAATTTTTTATGGAGGTTCTACACTCTCCAGGGTTGATATAGGGGTGATAATTGGTAACCACATAAAAACCCTAGTTTGCAATCTCCTAATTTATCTAATCTTGGTGACCCTATATGGTTTTTACAACATGAGAGTTTTGATTTATATATTACTTTTCTATTATATTTGTATAATTTTATGTTTATGGTTCACTTATATTACTTTTGGGGTGCTCATATTAAATTACTATTATTATCGTATAATCACGCGCTGGAGCTAAGATATTTCGCTCTGCTTGTAAATATTATGCCTGTGGTTGGGGGTGTCACTTTTATATTTACATTTATTGCTTTGTAGATTTACATGCTGGAATATTGACACTTCTGTCTGTCATTGAAGATTTTGTTTGACATCTGAGGTGTTGAGCTGAGGCTGTGTTTTAGTAACTCATACAATCCCTGTCAATTACTCAGGAGCTGGTCAGACCAGTAACGGTCTCTATTGGCCATTTGATGGGATAGGGGCGGGGTTGCCCGCGAGACCTATACACTCCAGCAGCCCATTTGAATTCTGGGCACTGCCGTAGATATCCTACTGAGCACTTGGTTGCAGTTTGTGGTTAACATATGCTTAGGATGTGATGACCAGATGATTAGGTTATTATTACCACGAGAGCTGGTCAGACTGGTAAGGGTCTCTATTGGCCATTTCGATGGGATGGGGCGGGGTTGCCCACGAGACATAAACATTCCCTTAAGGTTGTTGCACACATCGCGATCTCCTACTTAAGTCAGTAATCTGAGCTCAATACACTACCATTTGGTGGTTTGAGGCGTTGAATGCTATATATATATTTATACTTATTTTCATTTGCATTGATACTTTGCAATGAGACGGGATCGAGCAGTGAGGCGTGGCTGAATTGTTGGGAATGGCACAGCAGCCTATCAGGAGTCTGGGCGCTGCCACAGATAGCCTATCGAGTACTTTTTTTTGATTCTGGTTAACATATGTTCAAGATGTGATGGCCGGATGATTAGGTCATTGTAAACACGGATAGTTTTCAGCTGGGGGATGACCCATGGGTCTGTTAGCTTTCGTTTTTGAGCGCACACGACATGATCTCTTTACTAGTTTGATTTATGTAATTCACTTGATTTCACGTATATTATGAATATCACACACCTAGTTTTGCACACGGCTATCCACGATTGGTAGCCCTGAAGGGGAGGGGTTTACAGGCCTTTATAAACTTGCACTTTTCACTTGTTGTTTGTCAGAAGAAGGGACGCTGTTGGTCCCGAAACGTCACTGTTTAATAAAGAGTTTGTATCACAGATGACAGAAGACCAGTGAGTGCTTATTCCAACAAATGTATATATATATATATACATATATATATATATATATATATATATATATATAATATATATATATATATATATATATACACACACATATACACATACACTGTATACATATATATATAATATAATTTCAAAAAATAATGCACTCTCAGGACTTAATGAAGAAAAAGTCAGCTTTAATAGATGACGTTTCAGGGAACTCAAGTCCCTTTCATCAGATCAAAAAAACAATGAATGAATGTGATAACACTAACACATTATATACAACTTAGCAAACACATATCTCCCATTTCAAATCCAAAGTCCTGAGAGTGCATTATTTTTTGAAATTATATTTTTTAAAATTATACTATTGGCTATATTTGCACCCAGGTGGCTGTATCTGGAGGGAGGATTCGTTCTTGCTAGAATATATATAAAATGGAAAGAGTTAGCTACCATACTTGGCCAAATGGGACAAGCCCAGGTACAACAAAAGGTCCCTTCCAAAAACCTGGAACACTAAAACAGCCACACAATGCAAGCTCTCAATCCAACAAACTGGGAACAAGTGAAGGGTGCACAGGCTTATGTAATCACCCAAGACATATACAAAACACGGAAGGGGACTGCACTCTCAGACCGGACCGGGTACACATCCCATGACCCTTCAACATGCTCAGCCCTGGGTGCTCACTGGCACTCACATGAAGCTGTGCTGTCCCCAGAGTCATAGGCAGTTAACCCCAAACAGTTAACTCCAGACAGGTCTGGGTGCAAGAACCATAGGGAAAATTGCAAAACAAATTAATACAACACACAGAGGAAGTCCAGCACTCACTTACAAGCTCTCAGCTATGATTAAAAGCAAAAATGGAAGGGTTAGCTACTGCACTTGGCCAAACGGGACAAGCCCAGGTACCACGTCAAGGTCCCTTCCAAAAACCTGGGACCCTAAAACAGCCACACAATGCAAGCTCTCAATCCAACAAACTGGGAACAAGTGAAGGGTGCACAGGCTTATGTAATCACCCCAGACATATACAAAACACAGAAGGGGACTGCACTCTCAGACCGGACCGGGTACACATCCCATGACCCTGCAACATGCTCAGCCCTGGGTGCTCATTGGCACTCACAGGAAGCTGTGCTGTCCCCAGAGTCACAGGCAGTTAACCCCAAACAGGTCGGGGTGCAAGAACCATAGGGAAAATTACAAAACAAATTAATATAACACACAGAGAAAGTCCAGCACTCACTTACAAGCTCTCAAGCTCTCAGCTATGATTTAAAAGCAAAAATGGAAAGGGTAAGCTACCGCACTTGGCCAAATGGGACAAGCCCAGTTAACACGTCAAGGTCCCTTCCAAAAACCTGGGACCCTAAAACAGCCACACAATGCAAGCTCTCAGTCCAACAAACTAGGAACAAGTGAATTGGAGCCCTTTGCAGTCAAGTAGCTGAGAATATGAAAAAACATATTTATGCAATAGTCATATTTTCTAAATAGATATTCCTATATATATATCTGTATATATATATATATATATATATATATATATATATATATGTATATATATATATAATATATATATATATATATATATATATGTATAGATATATATTTGACAAAAAAAACCATCAAATATATGTAGAAATATTTATAAATAAAAAGAACATATTCTGCTATGTACAGAACATTGGAATGTTAAATATTCATATTTTTATGTTGGGTTAGCACAAATGAGAATATGCGATCGTGTTTGTGCAAGAGTGGGGTATCTATCTATATATCACACCTTATTCAATCTTCATTTATTTCTTGTGCCATGCAAACTTCAGAAAAGTGTGGGAGATACAGAGATTCTAAAGCTATACAAAGGTTAGAGAAAGTCTGAGTGGGGTAGAGAGTTCCAGAGGACAGGAGCAACGCGTGAGTAGTCTTGGAGGCGAGAGAGGGACATATGAAGGAGAAGTAGGTCAGAGGTTGATCAAAGAGGAAGGGTTGGGGTGTTTTTGGAGATGAAAGAGGAAATATAGTTGGGAATGAGGCTGTTGAGTGCTTTATAGGTTAGGGATAATGCTTTGAATTGTATTTTAGAGTGTATGGGGAGCCAGTGTGGAGACTGGCAGAGTGGAGCAGTTGATATAGATGGGCGACTTAGGTGGATGAGTCTAGCTGAAGCATTCATACTATATTGGAGGGGGGAGAGGCGGTGTTTTGGAAGGACATTTAGAAGTAGATTGCAGTAGTCAATGCGTGACAAAATGAGTGAATTATTTCATATTTTTGTAGTTTCTTGAGTAAGGAAAGGTCAGATTCTGGAAATTTTATGTAGGTGTGCAAAACAGGATTTGGTGAGCACTTGTATATGTGGAGTGAATTTGAGTCAAGTGTGACCCCAAGACAACGGACCTGGGGTGAGGTGCTCAGAATAGAGTCTCTGACTGTAAGAGAAATGTCAGGTGTTGGATGTCTCGGACAGGGAAGAAAAAGAAGCAGTTCAGTTTTAGACAGATTGAGTTATATATATGCTACACTATGCGCTCTTTAAGCTGAGCAGTCAGCAGATTTATGAACCGGCAGCCTCTTTCTGGAACATATCTGTAGTGAATGCATGAACTGGCAGCATGGTGTTAAGACAGCACTACTGAAAGTATCAGTACCTGTCAGGATATTGTTTTTGCTTTGTTTTTTTACATGCCATATGCCTGCATCATTTTATAAAAAGTTAACCCAATCTCCTTTATCATTTATTTAAAAAAACAAAAACTATAATGACATCTGCCTGCATATTTTAACTAATGGAAGCATATGGGATATTTTTTAAAAACCAATACAGGGACTCATTTAACTAATGATGCAGACAAATATACTGTGTCCCTGCATTAGTTATAAACAAATATGTTGTGTGCAGTCCTGAGTATAAAATATTATGGCTAAAAAATGCCTAAAATTTGGGGGAGGGGGAGCAGAATTCTGAGTCCCTAGGGCAGCACAAAATCTAAATATGCCACTGCTTGGTATCCTTTATTGAAGAGCATACTTAGGTAGGCTAAAGTACATGTCTTGACCACTATGGACTCCCTTTAAGAAGCTGCAATAGTAGATTGGAAGTGAGCCTGCAACTGAGAGTTAAGAAACAGCAGGGGATACAGCGAGGTTTCTCCCACTCCTTAGAGATGATGTCCGTCGATCCAGCTGAAGGTTTCCGGTGGGAGGAGCTGTGCAGTGGAGCACGCTGAGTCTGGCGTGGTGTCCCAAGTATAGACAGCTCTATTCTTTCTCTCCCGTGGCTGTTTTCTCCTGCTGTTGGTGCGGTTAGCACCCTAGGGAGCAGGGCAAATTCAATCTAGCCCAGGCAGGAAACGTTCAAAGTGACTGTAAACGGCTTCTAGTCAGAGCCGCAACTCCACTATACTGCCAAGAACCTGCAAGCTGAGTGTATTGATCCAGGCAGCCTCACCTGTTCTGTTTGATGCGGGGAGTGCAGTATTGGAAGGCTGGTGTGACAGAGGTTTGCTGTGTTGTCCCCTGCAAGCTGCGAGGTGCGAGCCGTTGCCCTAGGCTTGTTTGAAAATTAAGGAGAGGATAGGCGCCCGTTGAGGGGTGATTACACCTCCTAGGGCACCTCTTGTGCAGCGAGTTTTTCTGGGTCATGTTGGACCACGATATTCAGGACCCCGGCATATTACAAAATCGGGGTGAAGCAGCTGGAGATTGCTGACCAATCCTGGAGTAGCAACAAGGTTGAGCCTCCCTATTCACCCAATAAGGATCAGAGGTATGTCAAGGTACTGACGTCACCCTTTACAACTGGCCGGAGTTCGTTCAGTCTATCTGAGCAGCATAGGGCTTGTTCAGTGTGAGGAGGAAAGCGGTCGGTAGATTGAAAGTGCCAGACCCCAGCTGAAGTTCTTTCCTAAGGACAGAGTGAGCTAATTCGGGAGACTTATGTAAGTCATATTACTCTATTGCAGCTATTTTCCCGGCCTGTCTGGGTGTATCTATACTTGTCTGGTAGAGGTTAGGCTACTTCGCTACTATTGAAAAAAAGGAACTGGTATCCCTATATCCAGATAAAGCTGGACATAAGAGCTGTTTGGGAAAGAAAAGAAGGAAAAAGCAAAAAAAAGGGGGTATTGTGATATCCCCTTGAAATCCTTTGTAGGCGCATTGTCCTCTGGAAATTTTCAAATTTCTTTCTTTTTGAAGAGCAAGCTACAGAACTCTTAAAGAACAGAAGTGTGGGGAGAAAAAAACCTTACCTGAAAATCTTTATGAACGTTATGTATACAGGGGAGAAATAAAAGAAAAGAAAACCTGCACTAACCTGGGAATTAGGGGAATACCGGTCAAGTAATTTATACATCTTATTTAATGTAGTATCATTCTATTAATTAGATCATACTAATCATTGGTATTTAAGCATAAAGTATTGAGAATATCTAGTATGTTGACTTGTTGTTCTTCTGTTTTCTCCCAACTCTGCAAGAGTGGCTATATGTATTCTTAGGCCATATGAATGTCAATGTGCTGTTTTTCCTTATTCTGCTTGGTCTTTAGATTTAAAGAATTTAGTTTAGTTGTTTTGCCTTGCTTACATCAATGCATGATATTTTATACTCCATAAGTTGACATCTTAAGGGAAGTAGAGGGCCCCTCTGTTGTGGATATATTATTATTGGTAGCATAAGCTTAATTATATCTTAAAACCTTATATCTGACTGGTAAACATATTGGGTCTAAGATAGGCTCTATTCACTAGAAACACTATTAAAGTGTGATTCACTACTGTTTTTTATAGTATAATATATGAAAAAAAAAAAAAAAAGGGACATTGAGATAGTCCTACACAAGCTTTTTTTTCTTTTTGCTCACGTTTGTTGTCTTTGCAAGTTGCTACCTGATAATGTGCACTAGGTTTGTTGTTTTCTATTATTATTATTTTTAATGGAAAGATTTATCATTCAGGTGAAATCCAATTCACCCATAATGCCTGTAAAAGTAAAAGATAAGAGAAATAAAATAATTCATACCAGTATAGATAGTTCAATGGATTCTAACAAAATGTCTAGATTCCCAAATTTTGATTTCACAACTAACAGAGGTGTTCTCTCCACAATTTGAAGCTATTAGGAAAGAGTTAGGATCTATCTCTTCTGAATTAAGCACGTTATCGTCAGAAGTAAGACAATTTTCTGTTAGATTAACTGAGGCAGAGACTAGAATTTCTGATGTTGAGGATATAGCCCATACGCATGAAGATTTAATACAAAATCAAGAAACTAAAATTAAAAATATGCAGATTCGCCTGGAGGATCTTGAGGATCGCTCCAGGCGTAATAATATCAGAATAGTTGGCCTTCCGGAACTACCAGAATATGATGATCTAACAAAATTTACTTCCACCACACTACCTCAAGCACTGGGGATGTCTCCCCAGTTGCTCCCTCTTGAGATTGATCGAGCCCACAGGTTGGGCCCCAAGAAATCTTTTACGGATGGAGTCTCAAAGAATAGAATTTGCTTATTCAAACTTTTAAAATTTCAAGACAAAATTGAAATACTGAAATTGTTTAAAAAAAATGATCCTCCTATGTTTGGAAAAAGCAGGATTCTATTGTTTCAAGACTTTTCGTTCGAGACTTCCTCTAAGAGAAAATTAATGGCCCCCTACTGCACGCAATTGATAAACAAAGGGGTAAAAGCTCGCTTGGTCTACCCGGCACGTATAATTGTTGAAGATAAAGGTGTTAGATATGTTTTTGACAAGGTATCAGAAATTAAAAAATATATAGAGGCTGGTTAATTGCTTAAAATATGCATAAGGTAATGAGATATATATTGAGCTTGTTCGAATAA
Source organism: Bombina bombina (assembly GCF_027579735.1). Classification (NCBI taxonomy): domain Eukaryota; kingdom Metazoa; phylum Chordata; class Amphibia; order Anura; family Bombinatoridae; genus Bombina; species Bombina bombina. The sequence continues at coordinate 1,009,689,090 of NC_069504.1, read as the reverse complement.
ACAGAAGCGTTATGCTAGACAGTATTAGTGAAGTTGTTATGTTATATTTTTTGTATGCTTTGTGGTATGTTGTGCGTTTGTGTTTTTTTTTTGTTTTTTTTCTTTCCTCTTACGCCTCTCTTTCCCTGTCCACGTGCTGCAGGTGGCTTTTCCTGGCCTCCCTCTGGGTGGCGATATACTGGTTTTTAATATTAGATGGGTGGAGGAATTAAAGTTTTATCTTGGAATGTAGGGGGGGATAACTTCCCCCGTTAGTTATTAAAACATTAGCATGCCATAAACCAGATGTGGTCCTCCTGCAGGAGACTCATCTTAATGAGCAAGAAGCAGCGAAGCTAAAGATAAAATGGGTAGGGGAAGTTGTCTCTACCTCCGGGTTATCTAGACAATGTGGGGTTGTTATTCTTCTTCATAAAGAATTAGAATATAAGATAATTAAAGTAGAAATAGACCCGGCAGCCAGATTCATTCTTCTCCAGATACAATTGAAAAATATGAAGCTGGTCGTATGTAATGTGTATGCTCCAAATGAGTTTTCAGTTGGTTTCTGGGAAGGAATGAAACTGAAGCTATTTCCCTTTATTTCTGAGAACTTGATACTAGGAGGGGATTTTAATGCAACTCTTTGTCCGGATTTAGACAGATTCTCAAAAAAGAACAGAATGGGCCATAATAGAAATGCTAAATTTTTAGGACAATTTTGTACAACGTTAAAATTAGTGGATGTATGGCGGCTTAAAATCCTGATGTAATTTTATTTTCATGTGAGTCGAAAGCACATCGTACCTTCTCTAGAATAGATTTTTTTTTTAATCTCAGAAATACTACTTACGCAGGAACTAGAGAGTGTAATGGGAGATATCTGTGTGTCAGATCATGCTATTGTCTCGTTATCATTCCCTTCAGGTAATAAAGAAAGGTGTAAAATAACTAGATTTGTCTTTCCCCGCCATCTATGTACTAATCCTAAATTTGTTAACTTTTTAAAAGTATCTTGGCAGCGTTATTATAATGAGAATCTAAATTATGTTAATAAACCAGAAATTTTCTGGGAAGCTTTTAAAGCAGTTCTGCGGGGAGAGATCCAATCATATATAAGTATAGGAAAGAAAAAGAGTAGAGCGTGAGAAATTCAAATTATAAACCAAATTAGGAACTCCTATAGAAAATATTGCCTAAACCCTATAGCGCCTAATTGGGGAAAATATAGAGATAATAGAAAGGAAAGAGACCTCTTCCTAAAACAAAAATTAGTGGAAGAAGAAACAAAAATTAATATTTACTTTAGAGGGGTGCATGGTTGTTCCGCGAAATATTTGGCTAGATTGACTAAAGCGAGAAAAAAGAAAAATCTCATCCTGTCTATCCAGACGGATAAAGGGAGATGTACTGAGACTAAGGGAATTTTTCACACCTACTATCAACAGCTTTATACCAGAATTGAAATAGATAATGCTAAGCAAGATATGTTCTGGAGCATGATAAAGGTACCTAAAATATCTTGTGATGATTTAACTGTAATCAATGCCCCGATCTCTACGGAAGAAATTAGTAATGCAATAGATAATCTAAAGTTGAACAAAGCAGCGGGTCCGGATGGATTCCCTGCGGAGTTCTACAGGGAGTGCAGAATTATTAGGCAAGTTGTATTTTTGAGGATTAATTTTATTATTGAACAACAACCATGTTCTCAATGAACCCAAAAAACTCATTAATATCAAAGCTGAATAGTTTTGGAAGTAGTTTTTAGTTTGTTTTTAGTTATAGCTATTTTAGGGGGATTTCTGTGTGTGCAGGTGACTATTACTGTGCATAATTATTAGGCAACTTAACAAAAAACAAATATATACCCATTTCAATTATTTATTTTTACCAGTGAAACCAATATAACATCTCAACATTCACAAATATACATTTCTGACATTCAAAAACAAATCAGTGACCAATATAGCCACCTTTCTTTGCAAGGACACTCAAAAGCCTGCCATCCATGGATTCTGTCAGTGTTTTGATCTGTTCACCATCAACATTGCGTGCAGCAGCAACCACAGCCTCCCAGACACTGTTCAGAGAGGTGTACTGTTTTCCCTCCTTGTAAATCTCACATTTGATGATGGACCACAGGTTCTCAATGGGGTTCAGATCAGGTGAACAAGGAGGCCATGTCATTAGATTTTCTTCTTTTATACCCTTTCTTGCCAGCCACGCTGTGGAGTACTTGGACGCGTGTGATGGAGCATTGTCCTGCATGAAAATCATGTTTTTCTTGAAGGATGCAGACTTCTTCCTGTACCACTGCTTGAAGAAGGTGTCTTCCAGAAACTGTCAGTAGGACTGGGAGTTGAGCTTGACTCCATCCTCAACCCGAAAAGGCCCCACAAGCTCATCTTTGATGATACCAGCCCAAACCAGTACTCCACCTCCACCTTGCTGACATCTGAGTCGGACTGGAGCTCTCTGCCCTTTACCAATCCAGCCACGGGCCCATCCATCTGGCCCATCAAGACTCACTCTCATTTCATCAGTCCATAAAACCTTAGAAAAATCAGTCTTGAGATATTTCTTGGCCCAGTCTTGACGTTTCAGCTTGTGTGTCTTGTTCAGTGGTGGTCGTCTTTCAGCCTTTCTTACCTTGGCCATGTCTCTGAGTATTGCACACCTTGTGCTTTTGGGCACTCCAGTGATGTTGCAGCTCTGAAATATGGCCAAACTGGTGGCAAGTGGCATCTTGGCAGCTGCACGCTTGACTTTTCTCAGTTCATGGGCAGTTATTTTGCGCCTTGGTTTTTCCACATGCTTCTTGCGACCCTGTTGACTATTTTGAATGAAACTCTTGATTGTTCGATGATCACGCTTCAGAAGCTTTGCAATTTTAAGAGTGCTGCATCCCTCTGCAAGATATCTCACTATTTTTTACTTTTCTGAGCCTTTCAAGTCCTTCTTTTGACCCATTTTGCCAAAGGAAAGGAAGTTGCCTAATAATTATGCACTGAAAACAAAAAGATCCGGCAAACCTCAAGGCATTTTTTGAAAGAAAGTCTCTTTTTTATTGCAGGGAAAAAGATACAGGCTTAAAATATGTCTAAAACATATATAAAACAAAAAAGTGAGGGGGTCACAGCAGGACTAGTTACAAGGTCTCACGCGTTTCGGCTTCCTACCAGCCTTACTCATAGACATAATTATTCTCAACCATTCAGGGCTTAAATAGCCCTAAGTTGATTGAAAATACCGGTCCTGCTGTGGTCATGGTTATATTTAAAGGGACCACACCATAATACATCGAGAGGCAAATACCCTTATGACACTAATCACAATGCTGCATATTTACAAAAAGGAAAAGTACATATAGGGTTATAAGTTTATATAAAACATAATAGTTACGTGAAAAAGTATATCTTATCTCTAAACATAACTATATTAATTCTATACTTGGAATAAAGGTATATTAGGGTCACGTTGGATTCTTTATAATTATACTCTGAATGTTTTGGGGGTGTTTTCGAAAAACATTATATAAAAATGCTACTATTTCAAATTAATTCCACCCTTTCCTTCCCAAATAATCAAATATATACTCAACTGTTAGCCCTGTTAATTTTACCTACATATTACTTTACCTAAATATTTTAAAGAGTCCACCAAAATGTACCATCAATATGCAAATGTTTGTGCACAACCTAATAATTCGCAACCAAACTACTCTATAGTGCTTTGTTTATTATTATATACACATATCTCCTAGCTATAATCAATAAGTAGACCCTAAGCTAAACGTGAGGAACATAATGTCTTTAAATTAAATACATAAATCATCTTCTATGCCAAAAGTTAATGACATCGTGATCTATATTCAGACCACCTGGTCTGCGAGTTTTTAACTGGAAAATCCAGTAAGCTTCTCTAAACAAAACTCTCTGTGCTCTGTCACCCCCCCTGGAAGAGGGTCTTACATACTCAATGATCTGCCATTTTAAACTACTCACATCTCGATTGTGCACCTGTATAAAATGCTGTGTCAAGCCTGAGCATTCAATTGATAGTTCAATATTTCTTAGGTGCTCACGTATACGTGTTCGTGCTTCTCTCGTTGAGCACCCCACGTATTGCTTGTCACATAAAGAGCATTCTACAAGATACACAATATGTGTCGTTCTACAGTTGGTCAGATCAAGAATATTATACACTCTCTGAGTCATTTTGGACTGAAAGGTGCGTGTAGTCTTTGCATAGCTGCATGCTATGCACTTGCTATAGTGACACTTATAATGACCTTTAACTTGAAGCCAACTACTTGTAGATGTATTATCAATCTTTAACATACTCGGTGAGAGTATATTCCCTAGGGTACAACCCCTTTTGGCAACAAATTTACATCCTTCTGAGGTATAATTCCTCAAGCTGTCTTCTGCCGACAGTATGGGAAGATGTTTGTTTATTATTTCACATATAGTCCCAAACTGAGGGCTAAATGTGGTAACAAAAGTAGGTTTATCCTTATCAAACTTATTAGTAACTTGTCCATGGCAATTTCCATGTATCAAGTCACTTCTGAGCATCCTGCTTACTTCAAGGTAAGCTCTATCAATTACTTTGTTTTTGTACCCTCTTTCTCTTAGTTGGTTTTTTAGGATAATACTCTCATTTTCAAAGTCAAGATCCCTCGAGCAGTTCCGTTTAATACGTATAAACTGACCCTTGGCAATACCAAAACCCGTATGTGAGGGATGGTTGCTACGGGCATGCAAGAATGCATTAGATGCAATTGGTTTGCGATACAGAGTTGTATCAATTTGACCACTAGACACATCTCCCATAAGGATAATATCAAGATAAGGAATTTGAGAACCATGGTATTCAAAAGTGAATTCCAGATTTACTCTGTTGTCATTCAAGAAGTTCACAAATTCCTGTGCTTCGGCCTGTGTACCCGTCCAGATCAGCAGCAAGTCATCTATGTATCTTTTATACACTTTGATGTGCTTCCTGTAGGGGTTTCTCTCCGCATAGACGTGGGACCGCTCCCACCAACCCATAAAAAGGTTGGCGTACGCTGGGGCAAACTTAGCCCCCATAGCGGTCCCACGTCTCTGCAGAAAGAATTCACCACTGAATTCAAAAAAATTATGACTGAGCAAAAACTCGATAGCTCTCAACAGAAAGCTCTTCAATCCATCATCATAATCACTATACATGTTCAAAACATTTTCAATGGCAACTAAACCACAAGAATGTGGGATAGCAGAGTACAATCCGACCACATCTATTGTTAGCCATGAGCAGTTTGCACCCCATTGAACTTCCTCTAATGTTTTTAGGAGATGTGTTGTATCCCTAACAAAAGAGGGCAACAAATGAACAAATGGCTGCAGTAGAGACTCGACCCAGCCGGACAATTTTTCAAATAAAGAACCTATTCCTGAGACGATAGGTCTTCCACGCACCTCCTCCAAGGATTTGTGTACCTTGGGGAGGTGGTGGAAGATTGAAATGATCGGTCTGGCCACAAATAAAAAGTCTCTGGTATCTTGATCGATTATACCCATATGCAAGCCATCATCCAACAAATCCCATAATTGATTCTGATAAGTCACCATCGGGTTACCCCTCAATTTGTCATATACATTTACATCATAAAGCTGCCTTTTCGCTTCTGCTATGTAGTCACACTTATTCATAATGACTATACTTCCCCCTTTATCCGAGTTTTTTATGATAATATCCTTTCTGCTCTGCAAATGTGTGAGGGCCTGTTGCTGTGATGTACTTAAATTGGGAAAAACATGTTTGTGGTTCTTACTCAGATCAATAAGATCTTGTTCTATTCTGTGGTGGAAAGCTTCTAGGAAGGGTCCCCGTTCTCTAGTAGGATAAAAAACAGAACGGGGTTTAAAACCTCCATGTGTACTTTTCATACTATGGGGAGTTTCAGAGACACAAGATTCATGAAGAAGGTCATGCAATGATATATAGTCACAAGTATCAGCAAAATCTGTGATGTCAGAAGGATCACATACACCACTCTTACCCATATTCATCACTAAATCAGTTTCATTACATATGGTGGTTTCACCTTTATTTTTATTCCAAAAGAATTTTCTTAGGGTTAAGTCTCTAACGAGCCTATTGACATCAACTATTGTTTTAAACAAGTCAAAGTTACACGTTGGCACAAAACCCAGCCCTAGACTTAATACTTCCTCTTCTTCTGTAGAAATTGATACATCAGATATATTTATTATTTTCATATTCTGTACTTGTTGCGACCCCCTCTTGCTCTCTTGTACCCTCTTCTTCCTCTTCCGTCTCTTCCTCTTTCTCCTCCCCCCTCTCTTTCTTTGGGGTCCCCCTGAAAAACCTGCTTATCATTTGTTTTAATACATGATTTGCCTGGACGGCTTAAGGGTCTAATATCTCCTTCATTGTCACTCAGAAATTCCTGTCTTCTATCATTAAGAAGCTGATCAGTAATATTTCTCTCTGTAGTAATTGATTTCTGTGAATTTCTGGTGACAACGGGATCTGTCCTAGTGGAACTGTTTGTCTTAGGTCTAACTACAGGTATTTCTTCATCTGATAATCCACTAGACTCTCCTCTATTAGCTATTTCATTTGTATCATCATCAGAGGGTTCTGTGTCACTGAAGGTTACTCTCTTTTCCTGTATTAGACCATTCCCCCTAAATCTTTGGCGCGATCTAGAACGTCTCTGTTTAGAGCTATTGGGGATAGAGTTATTATACCATACATAGACTCGATTAGTTACATGATCTGTATTATCCCTATTAAATTTCTTGAGTTTTAAATTATCTAGTTCTGTTCTGAACCTATCCACTGTTTCTTGCAATAATTTATCTAAATCCTCAAATTTGGGGTGATCTATAAATTGTTGTAAATGGCTCTGTATCTTAGTCACTTCCTCTCTTATAGTTACAAGCTGTGTGGTCTTAAATTTCACAATCATATTCATTAGCTTTTTAGAACAATCACTTAAAATGGCATTCCACTCATTAATAAACTCAATGTCATCAACCTGAAAGGTTGGAAATTTATTTAGTCTCAGTCCCCGTGGGATTAGGTCCATCAACAGATATTTCTCCATGGCCCTTTTGTCCCACCAAACTTTATATTCCTTCAGAAGCACTTTCTCCATCCATAGAAAAGTCTCACTTATATTAAGCGTTGCTTGTTGCTTAATAAAAGTATCATCCAGGGTCAGTCTCTCAATGTCTGTTTCAATCAGTGGTTTTAATGAAAATAAGCCTGTTTTCCCTGCTTCCATTTTAGCTCTAATGTATTCAGTAATCAAACCCAAACACAACCCACGGAAAAGCAGATCTATCAAAACTTGCTTAATGTATTAATTCCGTGTAGCTTCAGAGTAAATGACACTATGTGCCTTAAATACACATGCAGCACTGTGGTGTGAGAACCGAGCCAACTGGGGAAACAATAAGAATCAGCAATTCAAAAAACAACACACAATCCCCCAACAATGGCTACAAGGTTCCCTGTAATGTCACTAACAGTCCATCTTTCACCCACTTATGCGGGAGACTGTTTATTTGTTCAGCACAACACCTTCGATAGTCAGTGTAAAAATGAGGAAAATGAGGAAATAATAATTATGCACACCTGATATAGGGTGTTGATGTCATTAGACCACATCACCTAATATGCTTAATTGGTAGTAGGCTTTCGAGCCTATACAGCTTGGAGTAAGACAACATGCATAAAGAGGATGATGTGGTCAAAATACTCATTTGCCTAATAATTCTGCACTCCCTGTATAGATGCCTCAATAAAGATATACTTTTGATTTTAGAGAAACTTTTCAATTCTTATTTTTGTACGCAGAATTCTATTTCAAGCTATTTCTCTGCAGCAAATATTTCACTTATTTTAAAGAAGGATAAAAACTCGGAAGATCCGGCCTCATATAGGCCAATCTCAGTTCTGAATATAGATTACAAAATATTAATGTCCATTATTGCTTCGAGATTGTCCACCTGTCTGCATAAAATTATCCACCCAGATCAAACTGGATTTATGGTAGGTAAATTAATTAATTTTCTGGATTATGCCTGGAATGTAGATAAGGGCAAAAAGAAGTCTTTATGGCAGGATGTTGCTATCCTCTCCCTCGATGCTGTCAAAGCATTTGATTCGATTGTGTGGGATTACCTTTTTCGGGCACTAGAGCAGTTCGGGTTTAAAGGAGAATTTGTACAATTTATTCTTAGATTATATAATAACCCTATATCTTTTATATTGATTAACGGGACTCTATCTCCTAAAATAACATTACAAAGAGGGACCAGACAGGGGTGCCCCCTGTCTCCATTACTCTTTAATATTGCATTGGAACCCCTAGCAATACGTTTTATAGAAGTTCTATCAGGAGTCTTGGTTGGCACTCAGTCTCTTAAAACGCTGTTATATGCAGACGATGTTTTAGTATTCTTGGCTAACATACAACACTCTATACCGTCTGTTCTTCAAACTCTAAAAACCTTTAGTTCTTTTTCTGGGTACAAGATAAATCTAGAAAAGAGTGAATTAATGTGCTTAAACAATACTCAGACAGTAGTACCTAATATTCCATTTAAACAAGTTGACGCCATTAAATATTTAGGTCTAGTTCTGCATAAAAATCCTAGCTTCTGGTATAAAACTAATTATGAGCCGCTATTCCAAAAAATTAGGTCAGATTTACATCTTTGGGCAGTATTTCCACTTTCTTTGATAGCGCGTATTAACTTAATTAAATCCATTATTTTTCCTTGTCTATTGTATCCATTGCAGAATCTTCCTTTATTTATTTTAAATAAGGATTTGAAATTAATTAATGCTCTATTTTCCAAATTTATTTGGAATAATAAAAAGCCTCGAATTGCCCTGGGAAAATTAATGCAAAATGTGGGCGTAGCGGGATTAGCATTGCCCTATCTTAAACTTTATAATCTAGCCTCTATGGTTAAAATAGCGATAGATTGGCTAACGGGATCCAGCATAGTATCATCTGAAGAGATGGAAACTTTTCTAATTGCCCCATTCTCTTTGAAAGCCATCTTACACTCCCAAATACAGAAACTGCCTCAGAACATTAGTTGTCTTATCTCTATCAAAAATATTGTACATGCTTGGCATAAATTTTGTACAATTCTAGATTTGGATTTTTCTTTCTCAGAATTTTTACCTATCTTAGGCAATCCAAGTTTTCTACCTGAGTTATATAAAAAAAATATTTAAATACTGGGCTGAAAAAGGGTTACAATACGTAAAACAAGTACTTGATGAAAATCATCAAATAGTATCAGCAGAAGATATTTTTAGTAAATATGGAATCTCCAGGTCTGGTTTATTTGCTTATTTCCAAATTCGTCATTTTATCTCAGCTCAGAAGTGGCGTGTCCCTGCCATAATGGCTTGGGCGGACATTAAGTTATGCATACAAAAATTTATTGCAGGGGATTCGTCTATCTAATGTATGATATTATGCTGGATAATCTATGTAAATCTTGGGCTTCTATAACCCCTTCAGTAGATCATGAAACAATTAATCAGAGCTTTGATTCTATGTAAAGTACCAGTGTCCTGGAAAGAGTCCCATATGAAATTGATTAATAATTTCTACCTTTCACCTTGGAAAATATCAAAGTTTTATCCTTCCTCGGTCAATTTATGTCCGCGATGTGCGCATGACAGGGCAGATCTACTTCATATGTTTTGGACATGCCCTAAAGTTAGACAACTTTGGTTGAAAATTATTTTTTGGTTTAATAAATTATATAAAGTAATAATAGGTTTATCTGTGGTAGATATCTTCTTTCTTTTTCCGCCAAATGATGCTTTTAATTGTAATACTATAAATAGTTTAAATACAATTATATTAGCAGTTAAAAATTGGAAAGCTAGGAAGGTTCCTGGTCTAACCATGGTCTTTAAAATACTGCAAGATCAAATGGTATTTGAATCATACCATCTTTACGATATTGTTGAGAAAAAAATTAAGAAATTTTTGTGGAAGTGGTCTCCTGTCATACTATCTTACCCCATTACATTGCAAAAACTGATTCTCTCCCCCTTCTTATCATCAGTGAACTTTGCGGAATTGACGCTATTGAATGTCTTCCCGCACAGCTGGATTGCGCGACCTGGTGGAGAGTGCCGGGTGGGAGTATCGTAGTAGTGGCGGGGGGGGAGAGGTGGAGAGGAATATAATTTTTTTTTTCTTTTTTTTTCTTTCCAGATAGTCGACATGGTTTGATTGTAATGTGTGTTGAATCTTTTGCTTTATAGTATAAAACTATTATGGGAGCTGTGACTCCTGTCCTATTTTAATGGAAACTGTGTCTTCATGAAGATTTATTGCAAGATTGTATTCTGTATTTTTTTGTTGTTTTTTTCTTTTCTTTTTTTTTTTGTTGTTTTTTTTTTTTGTTATAAGTGTAGAGTAGGAGTTGTGTCTCCTCTAAATTCCTGATATTGTGGGAGCTGCGTCTCCATCAAAATATATTTTTTCTATATTTCATATATTTTATTTGTTCATTTTTATTTTTTCTGAGTTTGTTGTATGTTTGAAAAAAAATCTGATAAATAAAAGATTTAAAAAAAAAAAAGAAAGAAACAGCAGTCATCAGACGGCTGCTTAACAACCCACTACGTCAACTGTAAAGTGGCGTTCCGCAAATACCCCAGTCTTCTCTGACTGAGAAAATTGACAGCCCCTGCTTGCACGCAGAATTGCACATGAGGCGAAGTGTGCAATGTTAAAGGGGCAGTAAACCTAGAAAATAATGTTATATAATTCTGCACATAGTGCAGAATTCTATAACATTATCTTAGCCAAACTTTATTCAACATAATATATCCTGTGAAAGTTGATTAAAAAAAGAGTGTTTTTCAGACCGCCGCTCTTACTCTACTGAGCTGGTCTGCTTTTCTCCCTGAGCACATCTGGGCAGCTGTCTAGTCACAGCTCAGCCCGATCGCGCCATTACACTCAAGTAGAGCAAGAGCGGCGGTCTGAAAGACCCTCTTTTTTTAATCAAATTTCACAGGCAATATTATGTTGAATAAAGTTTGGCTAAGAATGATATATATATATGTGTAGAATTGTATAACATTATTTTCTAGGTTTACTGCTTCTTTAAATGCGGGCAGTGTATTGCTGACCACTAGCCGCAATGCCGGGGGCGTGCAAGGGAGGAGATGACAGCCGTGTCCATCTGGTGGTTTATAAGTCTCTGATCTCTGAGGAAGTACTTTTCACCTGTATGGCTCTTATCCAATAAACCATTAGATTGTACTGATTACGGGACTCAGTCTTCTCTGTTTTCTTTCAAGTAATAAATCTAGCCCTATACAGCAGAAATATTTGCAACAATGGGCTAGATTACAAGTGACGTGGGTTTTCATGATCATTTGCGCGCATGTTAAACTGTGCTCATATTGCAAGGTGAGCACAATCGCGATTTACGCTAGAATCATTACAGCGATCCCAGAGCTGTGTTTAACTGTTTTGCAAAATAAAAAAGTTGCACAAAACAAATCAAAAATACATTACAAAGTACAGTTACACTCATAATAACACTGTAATAAAATGTATTTAAAAAAATATTGCGCTCAAAAGTTATAAGGGCTTAAAGATATGAGATCTCAGGTATTTAAAAATAAATGACAGGCAAATGACTTTAACATAAAGAAACATACATACTTGTATAAAGATGTTTATGTATGTATATGTATATATATATATATATATATATATATACACAGTATATATATATATATATATATATATATATATATATATATATATATATATATATATATTTATTTATTTATTTATAAAATATTTTACCAGGAAGGATACATTGAGATTTATCTCGTTTTCAAGTATATATACACAGTTGTATGCAAAAGTTTAGGCACCCCTGACAATTTCCATGATTTTTATTTATAAATAATTGGGTGTTTGGATCAGCAATTTCATTTTGATCTATCAAATAACTGAAGGACATAGTAATATTTCAGTAGTGAAATGAGGTTTATTGGATTAACAGAAAATGTGCAATATGCAGCAAAACAAAATTAGACAGGTGCATAAATGTGGGCACCCTTGTCATTTTGTTGATTTGAATACCTGTAACTACCTAGCACTGAGTAATTTGTAACACACAATAGGTTTGGTGAGCCCATTAAGCCTTGAACTTCATAGACAGGTGCATCTAATCATGAGAAAGGGTATTTAAGGTGACCAATTGCAAGTTGTTGTTCTCTTTGACTCTCCTCTGAAGAGTGGCAACATGGGGGCCTCAAAGCAACTCTCAAATGACCTGAAAACAAAGATTGTTCAACATTATGGTTTAGGGGAAGGCTACAAAAATCTATCACAGAAATTTAAGCTGTCAGTGTCCACTGTGAGGAACATAGTGAGGAAATGGAAGACCATAGGCAAAGTTGTTAAGAGCTGCAGAGATAGAAAACACAGTGCATCCCATATGAGAGTAAAAGTATTTAATACACGCACATATTACGCTTCTAAAAATGAACACTTACAGGAAAAAAGTAAAAACAAGAAGTGTATATAAGCTCTGTATGTATGAGCATCCTAGGAGAGCCAGGAAGAGATGGAAGATTTACCCGAGCCTCGTCTGTGATATGCACAGTACCTGTGGGCTGGTAGAGAGGACCTGGTTCGTCGAGGGACATCAGTGACGTCAGAGAGTTGAATTACCTCAACGTGTTTCGTCTGGGAAACATCCAGAGTTATTCCTGCAGTGAAGTAGTTAAGTGGCCAGAAGTGGCAGGCCAAGTAAAATATCGGAGAGGCGAGAATTCGATGAGATGATGTTGGTGGTGGTTTCTGGTGGGCGGGACGTCTGCACGACAGGAGCAGTAGCAGACAGAGGCAGATAACTCTCCTGCGCCTACTCCTCCTAGGCTCCCAAGTTCATACGGACGCCGGAGGCAACAACGGAGGTTGGTGAAGCAGGTCGAGGGGCCGTTTTGTAAAGCTGCTCGCATCCCGGAAATCTTAGGCTGCGCCGGAGCACATCTAAGCGCAGCGGCTTGGTGAGAAAGGCACCTCTGTACAGGAAACTCGCACAGGCTAAACAACTACAAGAATAAAAGGAGTACCAGGATCTACACACAGAGGGAGAACCTCCATATTATATAAGCCTGTGTTCCAGCTTGCTTGTAAGTCTAAGGGGTGCTGTTCGGTGACTGCAGCCCAGTGCCCTGTGGTATGGGACGAAGGAATGTGAGTACAGGATAATATATATTTCCAAGGGATAGGTCTTAAATACCCAAAGAGGGGCCGAAAGCACTTATAATAAATAATCTTAGTGAAGAAGCCAGATGGAGCTGAAGATACTAAAAGGGAGGAAACTTGTAAATAAGAAACCCTCCTACTACTAGGAACTGTGTTTTGCTTTAAATCTAATCATCTTCAGAGATACTGTCTGTTGGGAATATACATGTTAAAAGGAACCCAATGCTAATTAGTGTATATATTAAGGATGCAAGAACAAACAAAGTGATACGCTTCAAAAGATTTTCGGTTATATAAAAATTAACATTTATTTGTTTTCATTAAAAATTATTACAAGCCTTCAATCCAAATGTTCTTGAGGAGCGCAGCACAACGGCTTACGCATTTCGGGTATTACCTGTAGTAATAGCCTGGATGGACACAAAAGCTATATATATATAAAGGGGTGAAAAAAAAGGGTTTTGCAAAAAATGCCTTTTTGAAAAAAAAAAAGGGGTATTGGTTAACAGGAACAGTTATGTGTAATGGCAATGGATATAGAAGAGCATGTTTGAATTTGTAATATATATGTAATAATTATTATTGAGTGATAACCAACAACATAATAGGTGGTGTAATTTAGATAATTAAGGATAACTTGTGCTGGTAAAATTCTTCTTTTTGAGGAAAAGCATTATCAATATAGTTAACTATGGATTATATACACGGTATCATTTTGGTAGTTAGAAGAGGAATTTATATTGATTAAGATATATAATTAAGTATAAAGGTATATGTCTTGGGGGAAGAAAAAAGGTCTAGCCCCTACTGTGGAATTTATTTAAAATCAGGGAATTGATATGGTATCCCCCTGAGACTTTGCTGGTCTTAAAATATACACTGTTTTTTCTTTATATATTCACGTATATTTGTTAGCCTCTCAACTCTTAGAGACTATAGGTCACACCTAGTATAAGATTCCCCTCACGCACCGATCCCCCCACTCTAATTGGTCTACTTTTCTGTCACCTTTTTTCACAAAGATAAATTTATTGCACTACACAAAACTAATTCTCCAGTAATGTCCTCCAGGGGTAAGGAAATGAAGGCAAAAAAAAGTAATGAACCCATTGTAGAAAAACTAAATTAAAGTGTAAGTCAATGGGACACACAAACAATAGTGAAAAATCTGTCAGATATTTTCCTACCCCAATTTGAACAGATAAAAACAGAAATTACCACACTGACTAGTAAAGTAAGACAATATGCCTCTAGACTTGTAGAAGCAGAACAACGTATATCAGACTTGGATGATGAGATGGAAGGTATAAGAAACAAAACTGAAGTATATGAGAAAAAATATGAATTAATGCAACAAAAAATAGAGGATTTAGAGAACCGGTCACGTAGGAATAACCTTAGGATTACTGGGGTGCTAGAGTCTGTAATAAGATTTAAGTATGTTCATGTCCGTTTCACTTCCAAAGCTACTGGGAATTTCTGAACAAACTCTTCCAATCACAATAGAAAGAATACATAGAATAGGTACAAGGCATGAAAATAAAGAAAGACCGAGACCTATCATTGCAAAAATACTTAATTTCCAAGATAAAATTACACTTTTGCAGCATTATAGGGGGGAAAAAAAAGAGAGGTTTATATGGAGGATAAAATAATTTTTCTAACGCAGGACTTTTCCTTTGAGATATCTAATAAAAGGAGGGTCATGGCTCCAATATGCACTAAGATGATAAATATAGGCCTAAACGCAACTTTGTTGTATCCAGCCAGAATTAAGGTTCAAGTTGGTAAAAATCTTTGTGAAGGAAAAAGAAGCAGAGAATTTTTTGTCTTACAGGCTGGAAACTTAAAGGGACACAGAACCCATTTTTTTTATTTTCGTGATTCAGATAGAGCATGCAATGTTAAGCAACTTTCTAATTTACTCCTATTATCAATGTTTTTTGTTCTCTTGCTATCTTTATTTGAAAAAGAGGCTTTTTTATTAGTTTAGAAATCTGGACAGCACTTTTTTATTGGTGGATGAATTTATCCACCAATCAGCAAGAACAACCCAGGTTGTTCACCAAAAATGGGCAGGCATCTAAACTTACATTCTTGCATTTCAAATAAAGATACCAAGAGAATGAAGAAAAATTGATAATAGGAGTAAATTAGAAAGTTGCTTAAAATTTCATAGTCTATCTGAATCACAAAAGAAAAAAATTGGGTTCAGTGTCCCTTTAAATAAGTATATTGGTTGTCTTGAAAAGGAAAAACACACCAAGGGTAATGAATGTCTGTGGAGTGAATGAGACTGGGATTTTTTTTTTTTTTCGTGTTGCATATTATTGTTTTAAAATATGAATAAAAAAATTTGTGTGGTCTCTTGGAATGTGGGTGGCATAACGTCCCCTATTGAAAGGAAATCGATACTCAAACAGTTAAGAGAGCTAGGGACGGATGTCGCCTTCATACAAGAGATCCACCTTAAAGAGAAGAAATGGTTAAGTTGAGGTCTGGTTGGGTAGGAGAAGTTTTAGGTACCCCGGTACATCAAGGAAAAGGGGGGTAGCTATTTTAGTAAAAAAAAGCTTCAATATGCAATAAAGTCCAGTATCTATGATTTAGAGGAGAGATATATGATATTAAAAATAGATAGCCGCAAACTATTAGAGCTCCGTGATAAGAATATCAGAAAGGGGACAAAACATCGGAGTTGATACCCTAAAACTCCCACCTAACAGTAACAAAGCCTACTGACCACATCTAGAGGGGATTTAGTGAGGTAGGGGACGGTAACCATCTCAGAAACTGACATTGCTGATCAGGGCCTACACAGCCTACAACCAAATACTGCATAGTATAGATCTCCGGCAAGCACGCAACACAGTGAATACAAAGACTTTGAAGCATTCCCCACCTCCCCCCTCTGCCAACTGCTACAGGGTCCTGTAAATGAGACATGGAGGCCACATTACTTTCACTTATTAAAGGCCTGAGTGACAAAATGAATGATCACTTCACCCAGCTATCACGGCATATTTATGATTGCCATCGCACACACGATCGCACCTGCAATCCTCAAGATGGCGACTTACTTTCCTCGGCATCATCTACAGAGCCCTCTGCACTCTGCAGCACTGAGGCAGTCCGGATTCGGAAGCAGGAGGATCCCTTGCTAATCGGCTGTGAGAGCTTCGCTCCTATGATGGTGAGAGTGCAGGAAGGAGAGATTGGGGCTAATTGTAGCATAAGCTGGTGGCGGTATGTGAGCAAGATCCGACTACTTGCAGCAGACGGGAAGGTACTACCTGTGAGTGTTGGTCAGTCTATTTGCGGGTTAAAGCAGCTAGATGGCTCACAGCCGGTTCAGCTCTGTTCTATCCACATCTCTCCCTCAGAAACACAGGATACTGGCTTCTACATGAGAGCTTTCAGAGTTGCATCAAATATATGGCCAGCACGGTACTTCCCGAACACTTACTACACCCTTGTCTTGGCTACAGGCTGTTGCTCTCTACCATCTCAGATCATCAGAAAAGAAGCCAGATGGGATGCAGAACTTGAATATATTTCTATATTTCTAAGTCCCTAGTTTGTGGCATAGGGTGAATGACCGGTATACCTAATAACTAATTCCTATATTAAACTCCAACTACTTAAATCTCTCCATTTAGTACTGCTGTTCTCTTAATATTTCACTCTGGTTTGTTTGTCAATACATCACAGTTCATTATTGTTTGGTCTTAGTAAGTAAGTAAGCAAGGGTTTATATTGCTATTGTCTTCCATGCATATTTCTATTTTTAGGAGGCTTATCGTAATAGACTTAAAGTTAGTGTTAGTGGTCGTCCTCTATACATATTGATTTTGTAACATCTCTCCCTCAAAACCCTCTGTCATTAACTCCATCTCATATTACTAGGAAGGGGTATTAGGATGAGCCTTACCTCTATTGTTCAGGTATAGATTTATGGCAACAGAACAGATCCTAATAAATCTCTGTTAAGTTTACCAAGTACAGATCTGTACTATACGCTTGATAATGGGCTACTTTATATTGCTTGTTTATATAAATTAATGTTAATGTAAGGTTTTACAATTGAGCTTCATGCAGGCTCAGCATATATTTGAGTTTGTTTCCATGCTAGCGTATCATATACAATGTTCCTGTTATATCCTATACCTGCATTTAGAGTATATACTGTAAGTTTATTAATAGAGGTTAGGTTAGCTATATAAAATTGCAGTTCTCACCACTGTTTGTTACACACCTATGTACTTTATCTTTTTTTAGAGTTCTATTGTACATATGTAGTACTACTAGTACTCAGCTTTCTTCAGTACACTGCACTATCTAGGATAGCCTGGAGGAGCTTGAAGCCAGCGGCTGAGGCGGCATAGCCTATAGCAGGGATAGAATGGAATAAGAAAGTGGTAATATAAGAGATATGGATAATGAGCCATCCTTTACTATTACACTATTCTCTAAGTCAATATATATACTTGCTTTACTACTTTTAAGCTTTGAAACTCTCCTAGAACCATACTATTACACTAGTTTTTGAGTCATATCTATACCTCTTACCTGTTAAGACAGACTGTTTAATTTCCCTTTAAACATTATCCTGTTCTAAGACCCATGTTACAATTTGGCATATTAAGGGAGTTCCAACAAGTTCAATGCCTGAATATGTTTAGCCCGAGTTATTTATAGGGTTCTTACCATCTCTGCAACAAAATTATATACTACCCCTTCTAAGAGTCAAAACTGTAGTGGTTTCTGCTTACAGTCATAGGCCAGACGCTGTCATTGCAATATACTATAGCTATCTATATCTTAAAAGTTATTATACCCTTCCATTGTTATGTTATATGTGTTCTTACGGTATATAACCTGGATGAATTTATACCCTATATCTATAGTTCTTCGGGGTCTACCACCTATTTATTTGCTATCTATGCTTTGAGCTAATTTCTCTATATTAAATTCAGTATGTCATACTATCCCCATCCTATAAACACCGCAAATCCGATGACATTAATGTTCTATGAGGTGTTCATATATATTTCTAGCTATTTACCACTACATTATCCATAATACTTTTTAAATTGTTACAATATCTTTTTTGTTTTTTTTGTTTAATCTTTTATTTGTATCAAAAATTTTCATAACAACAAAAACAGATTTTCATCAATGTTTAAACTCCAACAATCATAGATTGATACATGGTAAGTTCTTTAACAATCTTATAAGTTTCATATGCAAAAAGTCCACTTAAGATTTGTCTCTTCTACACCAGAAATGATCATATAGTTACATAAACATAAGCATTTCTCTTCGCCTTCCACATACCCCATGCGTGTCAACCTAGTAACTAAGACCTAAGTGTTCGTCCGTCAAAGGATCTAGGTTAGTATAGACCTGTCCCCATCTTCCTTTCGGTTCCAACGTCACTCCTGTCCCCATTAGAGCCTATGTCGTTAGAAGTGCATATATGTCATTAGGTATATAAGAGTGATATATATCTTTGTGTGAGAAAAGGTGTATTCAGGCCATATCTAAGGGCGGATTTAGTGTATAATACCGCAACCATACAAGTCCGGTTGGTGCTGCAGGGGAGATTCAATTCAGACTAGGGTAATAGTAGGATTCCCAAAAAAACATCATTTCAGCATAAAATTCCAATTTACCTACTGTGTAATAAAAATATCTCTCCAGTGACAGGTTCGTCTCCATTTGTGATTTCCACATCAGCAAGGTTGGTGTGGCCTCAGATTTCCACATTTTAGGGATTATTTGTTTGGCACTGCATATGGCCAACTGAAAAAGTGATGTGTGCTGCTTAAATGGGAGTTTAGGTAAAATATGGAATAAATATATTAAAGGGTCTAGAGTAATATCATAATTCAATAACCTACTCATTTCTTGGTTAATATCGGTCCAAAATTTCAGTATCTTAGGACATTACCACCAAATGTGGTAAGGTGTGCCCTCTCCAGAGCATTTCCTCCAACACCTATCTGATGCTTCTGGGAATATATGTTTTAATCTGTGAGGGGTAAGATACCAGCGTAGTAGGAATTTATAGTTAGTTTCTAGCAAAGTGGCTGAATGCACAGTTTTACTGGTATACAGGAAAATATCATACCATTCTTCTTCTGAGAGTGTATAAGGAAGATCTTTGTGCCAGGATATTATTGTTGAAGTTTGTTTGAATTCAGAGGGTGTGAGTAGGAGTTGATACAGGGTAGAGATAGCATGTGCTGGGGGTGAGTCAAGAGTACAAAGTTTTTCTAGAGGGGTACGGTCCCTTGTCGTTAGGTGCTTTAATTTATGGGTATGCATAAAGTGCTTAAGTTGTAACTACTTAAACCAGTTGGCAAATAATTATTTATAATATTATTAATTCCCAATTCTGTCAATTGTTGTTTAGGTATCAGCCTGCCTGCTTCAAATAATGTATACAATGGGAGAATACTATCTAGACTGCTTTGTGCTTTAGGTGTAACTAATATCCCACTTGGAAAGTCAGGATTAGATAGAGCCGTTGTCAGAGGGGAGGGGACTGTTGAAAGATGTGGGTAGGTTATTAGAACCCGAGACCACACAGTAAACGTTTCTTTAATTATGGGTTAGGCTTTTATTAAGGCTGGTTGATTTCCTTTTGATTGCTAGCAGTATACACCGAGTTGGGGAAAATTAGTCAAGTCATGTACTAATGTTATCCAAATTTTATCATGGTTGGTAGGGATTGTGCACCAATCTACTATTCTCTTCAGAAAGACTGCTGTTCGATATCTAAATAAGTCCGGGACTCCCAAACCCCCGTATTTTTTTGATAGATAAAGGGTGGATCTGCCTATTCTGAGGGGTCTTTTCTTCCAGATATATGAGTTCATTACTGATTGTAATCTACAGAGGTAAGTGTCTGAAAGTGGTATAGGGATTGTTTGGAATAGATAAAGAATCTTGGGGAGGATAGTCATTTTAGCCACCCCTATCCTGCCTAACCAGGAGATATTCTTATGTAGCCACAATGATGTATCTTTAGTTATGGCCATCAAGAGTGGTTCATAATTCAACTCATGTAGTTGTTGGACATTGCTAGCAAGATGAATACCTAGATATTTTAGGGAGGACTGCTGTATTGAATATGGTACCTGGGAACCGAGTGTGTGAATATCTGTCTCTTTTAAATTAATGGGGAGTAGTTCAGATTTGTGTTTATTAACTAGGTAATTAGAACAGAAGCCAAACTCCTCCAGTGTACCTCGCGCCGCAGAGAGAGATGTAGTCGGGTGGGTCAATGTCAATAGTAGGTCTAATTTATGATGGGTGGAGTTTATAGTGAGTCCAGTTATATCCGGGTTATCACGCAATTTGGTGGCAAGGGTTTCCATTGAAAGTACGAATAACAAGGGCGATAAAGGGCAACCTTGCCTAGTGCCGTTTAGGATGGGAAAAGGATTGGAAAGTGTACCATTAACTTTGATTTTAGCAGTTGGGTTAGTGTAAAGGGCTAGAATTTTCTGAATAAAACTGTCAGGGAAGCCAAATTTCTGCAGGGTAGTTTTTAGGAAAGTCCAGTCTAGTCTGTCAAAAGCTTTTTCAGCGTCAGTCGATAATAAAATAAAGGAGATATCATGTGTGGTTGCATGTTGTATTAAATGTAGGATTTTTACAGTATTGTCTTTAGCTTCTCTCTGCGGCACAAAGCCCACCTGGTCCGGATGGATCAATAAAGGTAGTATTCTATTAATTCTGGTTGCTAGTATTTTGGCATATATTTTAATATCAACGTTCAAAAGGGATATTGGGCGATAATTTGATGGAATAGTCGGATCTTTACCTGGTTTCGGTATAATTGTTACTATGGCTTCAAGCATAGAGGAGGGTAGGCCGTTGGATTCATCAATATGATTAAAAACTGAGAGCAAATGTGGGAGAAGAAGATGTTTAAATTTTTTGTAATAGCCACTAGTGAAGCCATCCGGTCCAGGACTTTTCCCCTGCTTTAGTGAGTTTAAGGCATTTTCAATCTCTTAGACCATTATTGCTGAGCTAAAGGAGTCATCTTTGGGTATTGTGGGTAGTGTGATAGTATCTAAATATTGGTGGCATTGTATATGATGGGCTATATTATTTCTATGTGGTGTTAGATTATATAGTGCAGTATAATATTCTCTAAATATTTCTGTCGTCCTCTGGGTCTCTACAGTTGGTTTGTTAGGGGGGTCTTGCAGCATAGTAATGTAGTGAGCCGACTGTTTTGTTTTAAGTGCTCTTGCCAGAAGTTTACCCGGCTTATTACCTTCTAAAAAGAATTTCTGTGGCAATTTTAACGCTTGTTTCTGGGCTGTGTGTTCCAAAAATGTTTTGAGTTTCTGCCTAGCTTGATCACGCTGTGATTTCAGAGAATCATCATGTGGGTTGTCTTTATATAAGCTATCTGTATGTTGATAAGTTGCGGTAAGATCCGATTGCTGTAACCTATGAGTTTTATTTTGTAAGGCTTTCATTTTTATCATCTCACCTCTTATAACGCACTTATGTGCTTCCCACATAGTGAACGGGTTTACACCTGGTATGTTGTTATGCTCAAAATATTCTGTTATAGATTTCTCTACCTGTTGTAATATTGGGTCCTCTTTAAGTATTGTATCGTCAAAGCACCACTGAAATGGTTTAAAAGGGAGTGAGGACCATTGTATCTTACAAGTTACTGCTGAGTGATCAGACTAACTAGTCGGGGTAATGTCGGTGGAGAACACCGAGGTGATAGTATTGTGATCTACAAAGATATAATCTATTTGGGAATGGGTGTTTTGTAGCGCTGAGTAAAAAGTAAAATTCCTGTTGGCCGGGTGTTCGACACGCCATACATCGTGGACCCCTAATAGTGTTAAATCCTCCCTGATTGACCTACTTGATTTTTTTGACAGTAGTGATTGTGAGGTAGAACTGTCCAACAGTGGGTTCAAGGACGTGTTTAAGTCACTCCCAACAATGAGGGAGCCTTTGCAAAAAGCTAAAATATTATTGGAAATCTTGCGAAAAAAGGATGCTTGGTGTGTGTTTGGGGTATATATATTGACCAATGTAATTGGTTTCCTGTGAAGTAGACCTAATAGGGCCAAATACCTCCCCTCATTGTCTCTGTCTATGTCATGGTTCAGCCTGGAAATGAACCTGAGACCTGTTTATATTACTGCTGCTGTTCTTTCCCAGCCTGTTGTTTTACCACTATGCCACCAGATGGCTTGATCACAGAATAAGAATATTGTGTGTTTCTATTTGCTGCAACTTTGGCTCTCTGGTTCCACCTGCTTGCCAGCTGAAACAAATCATTTAATCAGCAGTCTGCTTTATCTGGGAGGTTTGTTTGCAATTCTGTGCCTTGACATTGAGAGTTATACTCTGAATCTTTCTGGTCCTGTTTCCTGTGTGACAATATAGATTTGTTGGATTTCCTGGTTTCTGTTTCTGCTACAATTACAGACTATACTTCTGGATAATCCCTTGGCACTGTGTTTCATTTTTGGACTGATTTCCTGGCAATTGATCTTGCCTAAAACTCTATTTCCTAAAGACTGACTCAGGTACTTTTGTTTGCTTAGTTAAAGCTGCTGCATCACTGAGCTCTACATCAGAATTGGATTGTAATCCTTACTTGAACTTTGTGACTAGGTATTGCTCCAACTAGAAAATTCAACTTCAGAGACTTGCTACTAAGTTGCTGTTGATTGCCAACTACTGCTTATAACATCCTGAAAACTACAAACTGCAACTTCAAAAACGTTTATTTGTATCAAGGTATTGTGCTCTGAATCTCTAATTCTATCAAGACTTATTTTCCTCTCAATAACTGGCAGCACCACATTTCTTTATAAAGCACCGGTCTTGTGAAAACACAGTGTGAAGACTCCAAACATTGTAGCAAGCTGAAAAGGCTTTAGAGGAAAACTCCTCCCCTTTCTTACTTTTATTTTTTGCAGCCTGCTAGTTTGTTTGCTTGTTTCCTGATACTACAAAGTCCCAAATTGCAGTCTATGCACATTTCCTGTTTGTTTCTACAAAGTTCCAAATTGCAGTCTATGCAAGTTTCCTGTTGGTTTCTACAAAGTACCAGTTTGCAGTTTATGCAAGTTTCCTTAAAGTACCAGTTCTACAGCATATGCAATTATCCTGTTTGTTATTACAAAGCTCTGCATTCCTGCTTGTTATTACACAGTTCCACTTCTACAGCATATGCAAGTATCCTGCCTGTTATTACAAAGCGCTGCATTCCTGCCTGTTATTACAAAGAACTGTATTCCTGCCGAATACTACAACCTATAGACTTTGTCTTATCTAATTGCATATCTCTACATTGCTTTATCCTATAAATAAAACCATCTCCTTTATTTCCTAAAATGTTGTACCTGTTTAATTATGCCTAAAAGGAAAGACTCACGCAGACAAAACACAACATTAACCTCAAAACCTGACACCTCTGCACAACAGCTCCTTACTCCTGAACCTGCTCCTTTGCAGAGTATGACAGTCTATTTGTTGGACATGGAACTGTAATGAGTTGTGGAGTAGAATACTGACTCCAGAAATCTATTTTGTCGGGTGGCTGCTGTGGTAGTGATTAGCGTAAGTGAATGTAAACAATTTAGGCTCTTGTCCCGCTTTATAGTGCGTCTCCTGCAAAAATAGAATGTCTCTACTTGTTTGTGTACAATGTCAGTGAATGCCATACGTCTTTTATAAGGTACATTGAACCCCTTAACGTTTTGTGTCATAAATATAATTGGTTTCATACCAGTCATATCATCTTCTGTAAGTCAGGGCCTATCTGACTGCCAAGTCTTACTACAAGATTGTGAGAACTGCATAGGAGTAGGATAAAAGAGTCTTGCTCTTGGAGTTTGTTGATTATAGATAAACAAAGCATAAACAAAAATACCAATAACAGTATTACTAACATAAACAAAAACAACAAAAGCAATAATATTAGCATAAACAAATAACTTGACATATTATGTCACATACAATATCATTTTTATATATGTCGCCCATGTTTTGTACTATTTTATTCTATACTGTTTTAATCATTGTTAAATGTCTGATGACACTAACATTAAAATTGTAGCAACAGTGATGTCATGTTAAACAAATTAGACATACAGCATAATCAGTGGACATATACACTTACTTTTCTTTAGGTACCCACACCTTGTCTACCTTAGTATACTCTCCCATCACCCTACTGGATATACCACCAGATACTCTAGGCCTCCTCATAAATATCCAATAATATTCACCCATTCCCTACCTATAGCCGGTCCTACCGCACCCTCCCGCTCATATTCCGTTAGGTCTATACCCCTCTACCACAAAAATACACACAGTATTCTCTACATAATTACTATATTTAAGGGTTTGTTTGGGAGACACATTACTCCTACAAGCTTGACTAGACAATATACCTGATATTATCATAGTATGTTGTATTCTGGATTTACGCCCTGGTTCATCCACCTCATCTTTTAAACTGGGGCACAAGATAGCATAATCAATTAGATCTCTGCAGATTAGTGTAGGATGAGGTTTATCTCAAACTTTAGCTTGGACTATTGGCTACAGGGTGGCCCTAGCTTTCATAACTTAGATTCTTTATAATGGCCTGCTCCCCCCCAATATTACAGTGGCTCTTGTCCAACCATAATTTATAGCAGTTTACTACCCTATTACGCATGTACGTATGCTCATTGTATAGCTAGTCCTTGGGGCGCTTATACACTAAAGGTTCTATATACCTCATTAATAGACTCCCCAAAATATATGCACTTACACCATATCATGATCCGTTATACCACGTAGTATATGGTTTACAGAAAATGAGAATCTTAATATCTTTACACAGGTTATTTTCTTTTGTCTTAACTACTACTTTGCTATTAGACTACATTTGACACTGATCGGAATAATCTATACTTGTTACTGTAAATTTCTGATGTTTCATGATATTTTGTATTTAATCTGTGTAAACTGATTACTGTTTGTTAACATTTCTCCCAACCTCAATAAAAATGTTTAATAAAAAAAAAAAAAAAATACTTTATCGAATCATGCACCAATCGTTCTAGATATTCTGGTACATAATTCAAAGGCATTTTTCAAGCGTTTTAACTTTCCACACTATTTAATAAATTATTTAAAGTTTAAAAACTGTTTGATGCAAAAATGGCAGGAAAATATGCAAATCAATCAAGAATATATAGCAAAACCAGAGGTATATTGGGAAGCCTCTAAGGTGGTGATTAGGGGGGAGAGTATTGCTTTTGTAAGTAAACTAAAGGAAAAGCAAAAAATAAAGAAAAATAGTTAACTAGTTGGTTGGTGAACACATATAATAGATATTTAAATAACCCCTCAAGTTTATGTTGGTAAGAATATAAGGAAGCCAAAAAACCAAGAGATGCTTGGATATTAAAATCAGCTACACAACAGGAAATTAAGGCAAGCGCAAAATTTTATAAATGCAGTAATAAGACCGGGAATTTTTTGGCTAACTTGATAAATAAACGTAGTAAACCAAGATCTATAGGCCCTATTAAAACGATGGATAACATATATGTAGAAACTGAAGAGATATTAGAGATTGTGGAGAAATATTATTAAAAGGTATATAGTGCTCAAAAAATAAACTATAAGAATAAGGAGAATTTTTGGACCGAACTTAAAGCACCTAAATTTAATAAAGACCACACAGAAAAGCTTATAGCGCCTATCTCGGAGAAGGAAATTAAACAGGCAATTAAAAGGTTGAAGAATAGTAAAGCGCCAGGCCCAGACTCACTGCCGAATGAGTATTATAAGTTAATGGGGGATCAAGTCATCACGGTTTTAGAAGCCCTATATAATTGGTACTTTGTTAAAGGAAATAAGATGTCATCTAATTTCACATCGTCTTGGACGACTTTAATATTAAAACCTAATAAAAGTTCAGAGAACTTAGATTGACTATTTTAATAAGAATTCTAGATCTATATCAGATAATGACGATAGAGATGCATTAATTATTTCATTTGACGCAGAAAAAGCTTTTGATTTTTTAGAGTGAGATCATTTATTTTCAACGTTGCATCAATTTGGTTTTCCCAAAAGATTTACAGAAATTGTGGAGAATATTTATAACAAGCCTAAAACAGCCTTTTTGGTAAATGGACAATTATCTAAGAGTATAGGGTTAGAAGGAGGAACACGTCTAGGATGCCCTCTATCTCCTCTGCTGTTTGATATAGCAATTGAGGTATTGGCATGTGCTTTAAGAGATAGGGTCCAAGGTATTAAGATAGGTATAAAAGAATTGATTGTTTTATTATATGCAGATGATTTGCTTTTATTTGTCCAAGATACAAAGAAGAATATTCCTATTGTACTGGATATTTTCAAGCAGTTTAGCTCCTTCTCTGGATACAAAATAAATCCTATTAAATCGGAATTGTTATGGTTAAAAAAAAAAAAAAAAAAAAAAGGGATCAGAAATAGATAGACTAAGGATATAGGAGAGGAATTTAAATATTTAGGTATCCGAATTTCTATGGAAGAAGATAAATGGTATAGCTTGAAATTTTTCTCCACTATTAAAAATAATAAAAGAAGATCTAAAGAAATGGACGAAGTTACCAATGTCTGTAACAGGTAGGGTGAATCTGGTAAAAATGATAATATTACCAAAATTATTATATATAATGCAAAATATACAGGTTCCAGTGGTAAAAAAGGATTTTAAAGATATACAGACCGCGGTCTCTAAGTTTATTTGGGACAAGAAAAAAACCAGAATAGCAGTTAGGAAACTATGTTTATCTAGAGAACTATGGTTATCAGGGGCATCATATTACTCAGTACAGGAAGTAGAGAACATTCTTGCTAGACCATATTTATTACAGAACATTTTACACATCCCCGATAATAAGCTCCATGTTGAGATTAAAACATTGAAGACATTGTATTACCCTATATGGGCCTGGCAAAAAATATACATAAAATTGGGGATTCAATTTGGTGTATCTAAATACCTAATGGCCATAGGGAATCCAGCATTTCCGGAAGGGACCAATTCAATTGTATTTAAGAGATGGCATGATAGTGGATTAAAATATATCTATCAATTGGTGAATGAAGAAGAAAATGTAGCCAGGTCATTTGAAACATTAAAAAATAACTATGTACTTTTGAACAGAGATTTGCAGACCCGACATTATGCAGATGAGTTATATAGGGAAAATAGGTTCGAGTGGAGGTGGGAAAAAATAGAACCTTGGGTAAAAATGACCAGTCAGGGTATATTTGCAATAGCACCATGGTATCAGTTGTTACTCAGCCTAGAGGGCCAGATGAACTTAGAACAATTGGCTAGGAAATGGACCCAACACATAAGGATAGAAGTAACGCAGGAAATTATAAAAAACTCTATAAGAAAAGGCCACAGAATCAGCAACATGGAGAGAGATGCATTTAAAATTAACATATAGAACATATTATACCCCCAAAAAGGGTGTGCTCTGGGGCAATAATCAATTTAATAAATGTCCAAAATGTAGTTATTATGCCGCAGATTTAATGCATCTTATATGGGAGTGTCCATTAATAAGCCAATTTTGGCAGAAAGTAGAATTTTGGGTTAACAAAATTATAAAAAAAAGTCTCTAGTGCTTGATTTAGAACAAATTATATTCCTGATTAATAAGGGATCAGACAAAGAGTGGAAATTTGTAAATATGGTTATTCTAGCAGCCAGAAATATTATACTTAGAAATTGGAAAAAAAAGAAAAAACCTAATTTTCAGGAGTGAAAAAACTTTATTTTGAAGTAATTAATCTTAGACCAATATGCTACACAACTACATCTGGATAATGAAAAAAATATGTTTTGGGGGAAATGGGCTATGTTTTTAAATTCCCTACCAGAATCCTTATTAGATCAATTGCTGTATCCTCTTAAAAATACAGATTATTATTATTTTTTTATGTTGGATTCATTTTTATTTAGCTTTTGTCTGTGGGGTGGGGTGGGTGGGTAGGTAGGAATGTGGTGTGAATGAGGAATAAAAAAATTAAAAATAACAGCTGTACAGAAATACAATTTAGGGTTAAAATTATATATTAAGGCAGATATATGGATTGAATATAAATGTTATTAAGAATTTAAAGGAATTGTATAAATTTGTTAAATAAGATACTGAATATATTGTAAACTACTGGCTCATAATGCAATTTGAAGTATGATGTATTGATGGACAGAAAGCAGGATGTAAATACAACTATGTGAAAGTTTCTGTAATTTATGTACAGTGGAGAATAAAGAAATTTAAAAAAAAAGAAATCAGAGAGGCAAAGGATGGTGAGAATGGTCAAAAACAGCCCACAGACCACCTCCAAAGACCTACAACATAATCTTGCTGCAGATGGTGTCACTGTGTATCGTTCAACAATTCAGCACACTTTGCACAAGGAGAAGCTGTATGGGAGAGTGATGCGGAAGAAACATTTTCTGCACACACGGCACAGTCACTTGAGGTATGCAAACGCACATTTGGACAAGCCAGCTTCATTTTGGAAGAAGGTGCTCTGGACTGATGAAACAAAGATTGAGTTATTTGGTCATAACAAGGGGCGTTATGCATGGCAGCAAAAGAACACAGCGTTCCAAGACAAACACTTGCTACCCACAGAAAAATTTGGTGGATGTTCCATCATACTGTGGGGCTGTGTGGCCAGTGCCGGTACTGGGAATCTTGTTAAAGTTGAGGGTCACATGGATTCCATTCAATATCAGCAGATACTTGAGAATAATGTCGAGGAATCAGTCACAAAGTTGAAGTTACGTTGGGGCTGGATATTTCAACAACCCAAAACACTACTCAAAATCTACTCTGGAATTTATGCAGAGGAACAAGTACAATGTTCTAGAATGGCCATCCCAGTCCCCAGACCTGAATATCATTGAAAATCTGTGGGGTGATTTGAAGCGGGCTGTCCATGCTCGGCAACCATCAAACCTGAACTGGAGATGTTTTGCAAGGAGGAATGGTCCAAAATACCTTCATCCAGAATCCAGACACTCATTACAGGTTAGGAAGCGTCTAGAGGCTGTTATTTCTGCTAAAGGAGGCATACATGTATATATATATATATATATATATATATACACACACACACACATATTTAAGTGCATTGGAGCCCTTTGCAATTAAGTAGATGAAAACATGAAAAACAATATTTATGCAATATTCATTTTTAATAAAGTGTTTGTATTTAGTGTAAATATTTCACATTCTAATGTTCTGCACAAGTATTTTTAAAGGGATATTCCTATATATATCTGTATATATCTATACCTATATATAATCATCTACACTCACTTGCAACTTTATTAGGTACACCTTGCTAGTACCAGTTTGGACACTCTTTTGGCTTCAAAACTGCCTTAATTCTTCATGGCATAAATTCAACAAGGTTTTGAAAACATTCCTCAGAGATTTTGGTCCATATTGACATGATAGCTTCACGCAGTTGCTGTCACGCTGCCGCGCAGCTGCTCGCTATGACTGTTGCCATAGACGTGGCGGTGGTGACTTGTTGCTATGGCCGTTGCCATAGATGCAGGCGGTGCTTCAGAGTGTGCAGTGATGATGTCATTACCACATGCTGCCTCTCTATCCTGGATGCAGCTCATGTGTACACCTGTGTGTCCTCCTTGGTGCGAATCGGCGCCTATGTAAGTACCTGCAGTGCTTAAATGCATTGCCCAAGTATAGGTGTTACTTAGTGTTCTCCTGGGTGTTATTGTTGCTGTATGTTGGACTGTTATATTGTTGCTGACCTCTGCTTGTTTGACTGCCTGTTAACCCCTAAACTGCTGGATTGATATTCTGCTGCTGATCTCTGCTTGTCTGACCTCTCTGACTGCCTAACCCCTAAACTGCTGGATTGATATACTGCTGCTGAACTCTGCTCATCTGACCACTCTGCCTGTTAACCCCTAAACTGCTGGATTGATATACTGCTTCTGAACTCTGCTTGTCTGACCATTCTATTGGTTTACCCCTGATGTTATACTGTTGGATTTCCCTTTGTTGCTGACTCCTGCCTGTTCCTGGTCCTTCTATTGGTTTACCCCTGAACTGCTATTCTGACGGATTTCCTTCCTATTGCCACTAAGGACTGCCCTGCCTACTGTGAGTACTGCTTACCTCATTTTACAAACTTTCTCTGCTCTGGGATATTTCCTATCAGTCCACTTGACGCCGGGATAAGAAGAAGACTGGCCAAGTTTGGTTTGATAGAGAAATATCCCACAAGCATTACAGTTGCTACAGATTTGACAACTGCAAATCCATGATGCGAACCTCCCATTCCACCACATCCCAAAACTGCTCTATTGAATTAAGATCTGGTGACTGTGGAGGCCATTGGAGTACAGTTAACTCATTGTCATGTTCAAGAAACCAGTTTGAGATGATTTGAGCTTTGTGACATAGTGCATTTTCCTGCTGGAAGTAGCCATCAGAAGATGGGTACACTGTAGTCATAAAGGGATGGACCTGGTCAGCAACAATACTCAGGTAGGCTGTGGCATTTAAACGATGCTTAATTGGTACTAAAGGGCCCAAAGTGAGCAGCAGATGCGCAGCTCCCGCCAGCACCCCCCCCCCCTCGCCGTAACCATTCCTAGCCCGCCCGGCTCTCTCCTTCCCTCCCTGGGGCATCTCGCCTCCGGATCGTTGCTTCCTCCCCATTCACAACTTGTTTTTCCTTCCCCTCTCCTCTCTTCCCCGTTTATCCCTCTCACTGTTTCTCTTCCTGCCCTTCGTTTCGCATTACACGGCGGTCACCTCAATGTCCTTTGTAACTTTGCAGTGACCAAAGATCAGACTTGTACAGCACCTGATACAACAGTACTAACTGTTAACCATGGACACCAGTGTTATTGAAGGAGGCCTGAATGTTACACTCACCATTCGGCTGCTTATGCATGGAAAGGAAGTTGGAAGCATAATTGGAAAGAAAGGAGAGTCTGTTAAGAAGATGTGTGAGGAGAGTGGTGCTCTCATTAACATCTCAGAAGTAAATTGTCCTGAAAGAATAATTACTCTAGGGAGTCCTACAAATGCTATCTTCAAAGCCTTCTCAATGATCATTGACAAACTGGAAGATGATATCAGTAGCTCTATGACAAACAGCACTGCATCCAGCAAACCTCCGGTTACTTTGCGCTTGGTGGTTCCTGCCAGCCAATGTGGATCCCTTATTTGGAAAGGAGGATGCAAAATAAAGGAAATCAGAGAGGGTACAGGGGCCCAAGTCCAAGTAACAGGGGATATGCTACCTAATTCTACAGAAAGGGCAATCACAATTGCTGGCATTCCTTAGTCTATCATAGAATGCATGAAGCAGATCTGTGTGGTCATGTTGGAGTCCCCTCCGAAGGGAGTTACCATCCTATACTGACCCAAGCCCTCAAGCTCTCCAGTGATCTTTGCAGGTGGTCAGGTGTCATGCCAGGCCAGAGATTGAGTAATGTGAGACTGACCTGTGGGAGGGATGAAGGTCCCACACAGGGGGATCTCCCTAGATACTATGTATCTCCATGGGGCCTACACCATTCAAGGATAATATTCCATTCCTCAGCCTTATCTGACTAAGCTGTACCAACTGTCAATGTAGCAGTCTCACTTCCCTATGTCGCATAGTAGTAACATTGGATTCAGTGGTGGCATTGATGCTTCAGCTTAAACAACTTTTCATGAACTTACCATTACAAATGATTTGATTGGCTGTATAATTGGATGGCAGGGTGCAAAAATAAATGAAATCCGCCAGATGTCTTGGGCACAGATTAAAATTGCTAACCCTGTTGAGGGTTCAACTGACCATCAGGTGACCATCATTGGATCTACAGCCAGTATCAGCTTGGTTCAGTATCTTAAAAAATGTTAGGCTTTCATCAGAAGCCGGTGGTATGGGAAGAAGTTAAGCATCTTCCAACATCTCCCTCCTGTTTAGCTCACCGTCAGTCTATATAGCCCTGCAAACAGCATTTTTTTCTTTTGCTTCAGGTTTTAACTAGTTTGCAAAAATTTCAGTTTCTTTGTGCTTTCCTTCATCTACATGTCAACTTTATTTTTTTTATTAAATTAAATTACTGAATTTTAATTCAATGTTTTTTTTTTTCTTCCAGCTGTTAACCTGCTGAAAAAGATTTTAGTTTTATAAAAGTTTTTGTCCTCTCCCCCGACTTTATGATTTGTCAGTGTCAAGTGGGGTATTAAATACATTTCAATTTAGTTCTATAACGTCAGGATTTTTTTTTTCCAGAAAACCAATAGAGACAGACTAGAATTTGTGTAAAAAAAAAAGGGCTCAAAGTGTGCCAAGAAAATATCGCCCACACCATTACACCACCAGCAGCCTGAACCTTTGATACAGGGCAGGATGGATCCACACTTTCATGTTGCTTATGCCAAATTCTGACCCTACCATCTGAATGTCACAGCTGAAATTGAGACTCATCAGATCAGGCAATGTTTTTCCAGTCTTCTATTGTCCAAGTTTGGTGAGCCTGTGCGAATTGTAGCCTCAGTTTGCTGTTCTTAGCTGACAGGAGTGGCACCTGGTGTGGTCTTCTTCTGCTGTAGCCCATCTGCTTCAAAGTTCGCCGTGTTGTGCATTCAGAGATGGTATTCTGCATACCTTGGTTGTAACGACTGGTAATTTGAGTTACTGTTTCCTTTCTATCATCTCGAACCAGTCTGCCGATTCTTCTCTGACATGAACAAGGCATTTTCGTCAACACAACTGCCGCTCACTGGATATTTTCTCTTTTTCGGGCCATTCTCTATAAACTCTAGAGATGGTTGTGCATGAAAATCCCAGTAGATCAGCAGTTTTTTAAATACTCAGACAAGCCCGTCTCGGCATCAACAACCATGCCACATTCAAAGTCACTTAAATCCCCATTCTGATGCCCGGTTTGAACTTCAGCAAGTTATCTTCACCACATCTAGATGCCTAAATGCATTGAGTTGCTGCCCTGTGATTGGTTGATTAGCAATTTGCGTTACCAAGCAATTGAACAGGTGTACCTAATAAAGTGGCTGGTGAGGAAGGGTTGAATGCTCCAAAACGTCATAACGTATTAAAGTTTGCTGTGTTATAAATCCATAGAGTGCATATATTGAAGAACATTTGAATGTGAAATATTCATATTTTCATGTCAGTTAGCGCACTTGAGATTACGTAGTTGTGTTAGCGCACATTAGAATACAGGTGTGCGCATATGAGAATATGAGTTTTGATTAGCGTATATGTGAATACTAGGGATGGGCGAATGTTTCTAAAAATTCAAAATTTAAAACGAATTTTGATACATTCGTTCTAACTGAATTTCGAATGTTTATATAACATTCTAACATTCTATTTTCGAATTTTCATTTTCGAATTTTTCAATAAAATTCGAAAATATTCGTTCGAATGATAGAATGTTTAGCTATGTATTCATTCAATTTCGAAATGTAATATTCGAATTCGAATGTGACATTCGAATTCGAATGTGACATTCAAATTTGAAATAGTTTTTCTAGTCTACAACTGTGTTTAATAAATGTAATATTCGAATTTGAATGCTACATTCAAATTCGAATGTCACATTCGAATTTGAAATAGTATTTCTAGTCTAATACTGTGTTTTAAATGTGATATTCGATTTGAATGTGATTTTCGATTCGAATGTGACATTCGAATTCGAAATAGTATTTCTAGTCTAATACTGTGTTTTATAAATGTAATATTCAAATTCGAATGTGACATTCGATTTGAATGTGATATTCGATTCGAATGTGACATTTGAAATAGTGTTTCTAGTCTACAATTGTGTTTTATAAATGTAATATTCAAATTCGAATGTGATATTCGAATGTAACATTCGAATTCGAATGTGACATTCGAAAACTGTAAATAACATTCGAAAATCGAATTTTTAAGAATATTCGTTCTTATCAACATTCTATTATGTAAATCGAATTTCTACAATAACATTCGTTCTAACATTCGAATTCGGATATAAACACATTTGCCCATCCCTAGTAAATACGCAGACGGGAGTTCGCATCTGAGAACATGCAATTGGGTTAGTGTGCGAGTCGGGTGTTTTTTTTCCCCACTTTTTTTTCTCTATTGACTTCTTCTTCTGGGGAAGAGGTTATCTTTTGCACGACAGGCTAATTGCAATAGAAGTAACCGTTTGCACTCATTGGGTTATTACGAGGGCGATACATTTTTTACTTTCAACTCATAATGCCAGCGCAACCCGATGGGCTTAAAAAGTTTACTTCTAGTGCAATTAATGCTCTAGCAGAAGTGCAAAATACCACTCCACTTGTAATCTTGCCCAATATCAGTAACAGTGTTATACATTTTTGAGATGTATGTAATCAATTTCTGCAATAATGTGTAACATTGTTACAAATATTGTTACAAACACTGCTGCCAGATAGCTCTTCAGACATGTGCACGCTCCTACACCTACCTAGTTATGCTTTCAACAAAAGTACACATAGAAAACAAACTAAAATTTGGTAATAGGGGTAATTTGGATATTTGTTTTGACTTTCATGTCCCCTTTAAATGTAACCTAAACATGATTTAAATATATAGGTTGTTCCTATATGAATTCCTACATGAAATAAACACTTTAAATATTCCTAATCATGTAAAGGAGACAATTATTTGAATACTTTAATTGTAGGTGCATTCCACTTACAGAATATAATATAGAAATATAAATGACAAAGGTATTACATAAATAAAAGATACCTATAACTATAAAATGAATTAAACAGTTACAATTCTCATATTTATTATGGCAAAAGTATTTCCTATAATGACTGGTTCAGCCTCATACAGGTTGGAAGTATGAATGGCGAAACCTGTACATTGCAAATCTAAACCAGCATGCTTTGTTCTTGTGCGTCCTAGCACTGGATTTGGCGTCAGTCTGTATACGAGCAAGATAACAGCAAGTGAATCATCTGCTCATAACAAAGGAAGAGGCCTCATAGCTTGAATGAGCTTCTTGCAAAAAAAAAGAGAAACCAGGGTGACAATATTTTGTTGTTGTTCCAAGTAAAAACTTGGCATTTAGTGAAAGGTCAGCTTTGGATGTCTTGCTGGGACGTTGAGCTTTCAGGCATCTCATAATATCCCAGAAAAAAAAAGAACATCCTTTTACTAAAAGACGATCCTACAAAAACACACAGATAGTTACTAGTATCTAGGGAATATCGGAACTTTTCATAAACAACTCAGCTGTGTGGGAAATTGTAAACTGTTAGTAACGCACACAGTCAAATACGCTCCATGCTTCGTATAAATAGCATCATTTTATATTTCATGATATGATAGTGAAATTAGGATTTGGTTGAAGTTAATAGGTTTTAGCAGTAAATGTATTTCCATTTAATTTATGTTATTTTATGTTTTATGTCTTTTTCATTGTTTAAACTATTTGTAGGTTATTTTTCTGTTTGTTTGTTGTTTTCTCCTGTGCTCCTAGATACATCACAAATATTTACAGTACATAGGCTTGTGGCCTAAATCCACTAAAATAGCTAAAAGGCAACATATTTGTACAGCTCAGTAAACTGTATTGCTATTAAAGGGACCAAAATTAAACTTTCATGAAACAGACAGAGGGGCCGATTTATCAATCGGTCTGTCCGACATGATCCGCTCAGCGTACGCATACGGTGTCTACATTTATCATTGCACAATCAGTTTTTGTGAACTGCTTGTGCAATGCCGCCCCCTGCAGATTTGCGGCCAATTGTCCGCTAGCAGGGGGTGTCAATCAATCAGCCCAATCGTATGAGATCGGGCAGATTGATGTCCGCAGCCTCAGAGCAGGCAAACCAGTTAAGAAGCAGCGATCTTAAGACCGCTGCTTCATAACTGCTGTTTCCGGCGAGCCTGAAGGCTCATGCGGAAACAGGGGCATCAGGGGCCATTTGGCCCTTAATAAATCAGCCCCAGAGCATGCAATTTTAAGAGACTTTTCAATAGATTTATTATGCAAAATGTACTTTGATCTCTTGGCATCCTTTTGTTAAAAAACATACCTTGGTAAACTCAGAAGCACCAATGCACTACTGGGAGCTAGCTAGTGACTTGTGGCTATTTTACTTGGAATTTAACTTCAGTTATTCCAGTGCTCTCCCCCACCCCCGCCCCCGAATGCTGGAGTACATCCTGCAGGACCCAGAACCTTTAAGGGACAGAGTAGTGTAAAAATAGGTTTCCCCTTAATGTGTTTACTATGACTTGTTATATCAGCTGTGGAGTTTAAAATGTGTGGGAAACTGCTCACTTTAGTATTTTTTTTTCTCTTATTTGAAACCACAACTCAATTAAATAGGCTGAACTTGTAGGCAGAGCAGATCTCATTATCTGTCTTATTATTTGAACAAAGTCTTCCGTATCTTATTTCTCAATGTTTACTTAAACATTAATATATTGAGAGAACAAGGGAAAATTAACATTTTAGTATCTCTGTCACATTCCCTACTCAGAGTATGATTTCATCTAAACCTTCTATTTATTCTATAACTGACAATGAAAATAAAGGTAAAGGAGCTTTTTGTAAACAAAAGAATACACTCCAGCACGTAAAATGGATCATTGGGAACAAATTAACAGAGAAAAAAAAAATTACAGTACTCTGTCCCTTTAATTCAGCAACAGTCTACACAGAGACTGCTTGATCAGTGCATTTACGGTATATCTGTCCCTAATACACACTTGATAAACTCTTCAAGAGGTATATCCCTGGATTGCAAACTTATATAATAAAACATGCTTTAAAAACATTAATTTTGTATGCATACAAAACTCAAATTTAAAACTATAATTCACCCTAGTAATGGAAAATGTATATGAAAACAAAAAGGAGCTCTGAGCACCAGTATTTTGTTGAAGCACTTACTTTTATTATTATACATGTCAAACATTCCTATAATTTAGAGCATACAGATGTCATGATCCCAGTGGCTTACTGTTGTCAAGGAAAAAGTCTAAAGCAATTATTTACCACAGGGAAAGTAGCCGTGAGGAGCCAGTTTATTAACGCCCAAGATCAGCAGCCGCCTCAACAGTTAACTGCTTCAAGGCAATAGTAAAATTCTTAGGAACACCCCCATAGCTCAGAGGAAAGAAAGTTTACTATCTGTACTGACCTCTGACACTTCACATTACCTTAGTGTTTTCATGATGTAGTTGCCTAATCTTTGAGTCAATAAAGATGTCTTTTAGTGGACAAGAACTTTTTGAAAATTGTACCTTTCATTTTGCATTTTATAAACCAATTCCGTCATAAATTTTATTTAAAAATGTATTTCAAATAGAAATTTTATTAATAAAAATCACACAGGATTGTTAGTTTTTGGATGTACCCAAAACTTTATCTACACTTTTTAAAGAAATATGCCTTTGTTTTTTTAATTATTGTTCTTTTTTAGGTTTTAGAGGTACATAACAGAAATT
Organism: Bombina bombina; assembly: GCF_027579735.1. Taxonomy (NCBI): domain Eukaryota; kingdom Metazoa; phylum Chordata; class Amphibia; order Anura; family Bombinatoridae; genus Bombina; species Bombina bombina. The sequence continues at coordinate 1,009,651,232 of NC_069504.1, read as the reverse complement.
GTACACCTGATACATAGACAGAGTGTTCCTGAATCTCACAACTGGGTTGCCAGAATAATATTAAAGGGATACTCAAGTCAAAATGAAACTTTCATGATTCAGCTAGAGCAGCAATTTTAAACAACTTTCCAATTTACTTCCATTAACAAAATGTGTGCAGTCCTTTTATATCTACACTTTTTATATTACCAGCTCCTACTGAGCATTTGCAAGATTATACGTATATGCATTTGTAATTGGCTGATGGCTGTCACATGATACAGGAGGAAAGGATATAGACATAAGTTTGAAATTTGTCAGAAAAAAATCTACTCCTCATTTGAAGTTTAGACTGGGGGGAGATTTACCAAGCAGCAGATGCTGCTATCTCCCCATGTAGTTTCCGACTCGTCGAAATTGTAGTTAAGAAGCAGCAGTCGTAAGACCGCTGCTCCTTAACTCGTCCGACACCTTTTAGGTGGCGGACTGCAATCATCCTGATCAAATACGATCAGGATGATTGACACCTCCTGAAAATGGCCGATTGGCCGCGAATGTGCAGGGGGCGGCACTGCACAAGCATTTCTTGTGAAATGCTTGTACAATGTTTAATGCCGACATCGTATGCTGTCTGCATTTAGCGATGCAGAACAGACATGATTCGCAATAGCGAATCATGTCTGCCTGGGCTTTGATAAATAGACCTCGAAGTGCTATTGCATTGTCTTTTAATCATGCATTTGTTTATTATGCAAATCCACTGTATTTACCAGTCCTTTAAACAGAACAGAGCAAACAAGACTAAACAATAGTACATTGCATTATGTTCTTATTACAAGATAAAACTAAGATCGAAGCAATGCTAATAAGGTAGGATCAAAAGAGATTTGGGTCTTAAAACTCCAAATAATAAGGTGTCTCACCACAGCTTAGGGCTTTCTTTTTATATATTCGTATTATTTAAAAAAATATATAGATCTATATACAATGATATAAAATGAAGCTTTAAAATAAAACCATAAATACTATTGGGCTAAAGTTATATAAAGACTTTTAAATGAAATACATTTACTCATTTCCAATGATATTCTACGTACCAAAATCATTAAAGTATGGAGCATAAAGATATGGCAGAGCGTAGCTCAGTAAAATGTGCTGGCATGGAATGAAATACCATGCTCACCCTTGCATGGGTAGACCTTGCTTCATTCTTTATAAAGGTTGGCTGAACTTGAAAGTGCCCAGTAATAAAGTTCTCCTTAACCCACCGTCATTTATAGGCAAAAGCCGATTTTTATTTACAGGCTGTACATGGATAAACAACTATACAAACAAAATATAGCAATGGAAACCACCTTTGGTGGTGAAATCAGGGCAAGTACAGAAACAGACAGTATATCGAGCACAAAACAAGTATGTACTTCATTTTAATTATTTGTTATTGATTCCATATTACTGCAGTGGTGCCAGATGTGGATCTTTCACAACCATGCCTAGCACTCTCTGAGTTTCCTGTTTGCCTCCCCTTCATCAGCTCTGTATACGGTGCTGTGAGAAAAACCGCGCTGCGTGCAGTAAAGCAGAGCAGCAGTCTGTCTGAAAATCATATAAAGGTAAAGTGCTGTAGTGCTGCTAATGTATTTGTGCTATTGAACCTTATTATTATCTAAGGAGCAAGTTGTGCCCCTTGGTTTAAAGTGATGGTAAACGTTACATGTTTTAAAATCAGGTTCAGAATCTAAGGGATATTTTGGAGGGATTTTATTTGAAATAATTTTTATTGATTTTAAGCAGAAATACAGAGTTTCTCATATTTACATGCACAAGATTAAACCTTATTGACAACATCCACTTATTTCTGTCATGTAAACATTTTGAAACAATGAATATACATCGATATACATCGGTGACCTAGGCCAGCCCCCTCTACATTCTGCCATTATGGTAGTTTACCTTCAAGAATTAAGACATTTAACTCCCCAACCTATAAAACTCATCCCCCACCCCCTTCTTCCAGGCTGTCATAACATGTCTCCCCCCCTTATGAGGGTTATTATGTTTCTATAACCTTCCGCATAACTGCCCCTAACTATACGGGATATGTCACCATTACCCAAACCAACAACTTTCTCTAAATCTCTCGAGCCCTATAACTTATCCTCTTGTAGTCCTTCCTGTTCTCACAGGTTCTGTACCTCGTCCTTCCTTAACATCCAATAAAACCATATCTTATTAAATTGCTCCAACTGACCATGTGACCATGCTGCCACCTCTGATAAGTGGAAGGTGTCTACTATTTTGTCTGTCACTTCCTGCCATGTGGGTGTCCCCACCTTCCAATGTCTAGCGACACAAATTCTCAGGCATGTACAAAGAATTCTAATAAAACAATTAATTGATTTGTTGAAGGGTCTCACCCTGTCGTGTAGCAATGCCTGTGATATTGAGAGGGTAACTCTTTCATTCAGAAGCTGGCCTATCAGCGTTGAAAGTTTCTCCCAAAGTGTCTGGACCCTAGGGCAATCCCACCACATGTGTCTAAATGTCCCCTTCTCCCGACATCCTCTATAGCAATTACCGTCATGTGTTGCCGCATAGTGTGCCGTTCTGGTAAGCGTAAGGTACCATCTAAATGACACCTTAATAGTATTCTCTCTCAGGTCAGCACTGATTAAACCTTTACCTGCATCCCTCAGTAGGTCCTCCCATTCACCCTTCTCCCTAACTTCTCCAATATCCATTTCCCATCTCTCCATTAAGGGTGATTTAGTCTGGCTTCTCGCTCCCTGCAGTACCAAATAGATTCGAGAGATCAGTTTTTTCCCCCTGAGCGGAGCACTTAACATTCTCTCCAGATCTGTAAGTGGTGAAGACTGTTTTGTTGACATGTAAGTGTGTATGGATGAACTAACCTGTAGGTATAAATACCAGTGAAGGGGCTCTGGCAATATTCTATCTCTGATCTGATTATATGTGAGTATTTTAGAATTCTGCAGGAAGTCAGCTACTCTGTATAAACCTTTGTTTTCCCACTTTCCGACCGACCTCCTCAGGTCACAGGGTATCAAAAATTTAATGGGTTTCAACAAGGACCTCGGTCTACATAGTTTTAACCCTCTTGTGGTTTTTGTCCATAAGCTTAATGCCTCCATTGTGACCGGTGAATTATAATCATTTACTTTTAAAAGCCTCTCTTCTTCCCATAGGATGTCTGCTGCCCTATTATATCCTGCTATTTCTGCCTCTATCTTAGGCCAAATTAGTTCATTGTCACCCTTCCCCATTACCACCGACTGAGCTAGTCTAGAGGCCCTATAATATTCGACCAGATTTGGTACTCCCACCCCCCCCATCTGTCTGTGCTGTTTTAACACTTGTGCCGCTATCCTAGTCTTACCGTCGCCCCTTAAGAATTTTACTAATTCATCCTGTAAGGCCTCGAGGTCTTTATTGGGGACACCTATGGGCAGAGCTCGAAAAAGATACATTAGTCTTGGTAGGAGGTTCATTTTGATTGCCATCAATCTACCGTACCATGAAAAGTTCCCTTTTTTCCATTTAACCAAATCCCCTCTAATGGCTCTGTAGATTGGGAGATAATTTAACTTATATAAATCTGACAAGCTATCACTTAGTTTGACCCCTAGGTAAGTGATGTATTTTTTCTCCCCCACAATATCAAAGTTTAATTCAATTGTCTTTCTTGTGTGTGCTGGTAAACAAATTTGCAGTGCCTCGCACTTGGCTGTATTAATCTTGTAGCCCGAGATTGAAGAGAACTCCTCCAAGGTTTTGTATAGGTGTGGTAATGAGTGTAAGGGTCTGGTTAATGTTAATAACACGTCGTCCGCAAACAACATTAATTTATTTTCTGATTCCGCCACCCGTACTCCCAAGATATCTGTCTCGTTCCTGATATATGAGGCCAGTGGCTCTATGCATAGAGCGAATATCAGTGGCGACAATGGGCATCCCTGCCGGGTCCCATTTAAGATTGTTATTTGCCTGGATGTGTGGCCCGCCGCCCCTACTACCGCTGTTAGGCCAGAATAAATGCCTTTAAGTGCTTGTACAAAGGTCCCCTTAAACCCCATGGCCGCGACTACTGCAAACATGAAACTCCAGTCTACCCTGTCAAACGCTTTTTCTGCGTCTAGTGACAGGAATAGAGCTGGAGTCCCAACTGCCCTCATGTAATCTATCAGGGTGATAGCTCTCCTAACATTATCCGGGGCCTCCCTATCCTGTATGAAACCCACCTGGTCCTGGTGGACCAGAGTGGGTAAAATCAGTTTTAATCTATTTGCCATTATTTTGGCAAAGATTTTGATGTCGTGATTTATCAGGGAAATCGGCCTATAATTCTGACAAAACTTGTTATTTTTCCCCCCTTTTGGAATCACTATTATCTTTGCTTTAAGTGTCTCCCTAGGTATCTCCCATCCATCCATTATACCATTACAAAAGTTGACCAGATGGGGTACCAGCTCTTTCTTGAAAAGTTTATAATATTCCCCTGTCAGTCCGTTAGGACCTGCAGCCTTCCCAGATTTTAAATCCTTGATTACCCCTAGGACCTCTGAACTATTTATTTTCTTGTTAAGACTCTCTAGGTCATCCTCCGTGATTTTTTTAAGTTTCGCTCTCTCTAAAAATTTTCTCGTCTTGGCGGCTATATCACCTGACCCTATTTTTTTCCCGTCATACAGATTTTCATAGTACTTTGCAAAGCTATCCGCTATTTTTTGTGGATGTGTAGTGAGATCCCCCCGTCTGTATAAAGCTTAGGTATGGAGAAGAATTTATTCCTTTCTCTCAGTTTATATGCCAGATATCTGTCGGGTTTGTTGGCATAAACAAAATAGTGAGCCCTCAGCCGCAGGGCCGCCCTAATAGAAGCGTCATTTAAAATCTTTGCCAACTCCCTCCTCTTTGTCACTAGTAGTGTATAATTGTGGGTAGATGTATTGCGCTGGTGATTCTTCTCTAATTGTTCAACTTCTCTCTGTAAAGTATCAACCAATTTCACTGTCGCTTTAGTTTTAATTGACTTTTCTTTTATAAACAGACCTCTAATATATGTCTTATGTGCCTCCCAAATCACTAGTGGGTTATTGACCGAACCAGTGTTCACTTCCCAATACTCCCTGAGTGCCCTCTGTGCCTTCCTATAAATCTCTGGATCCCTTAACAGTACCGGATTATATGTCCATGAACGCTGTCTAGTGAAGTCAATGAGGTTCGTCAGCTCTGCATAGACCAGAGAATGGTCCGACCAGACACAGGTCTGAGTGCCCACCCTCACTAATGAAGATGATAAAATTTGGCTAACATATATGTAGTCAAGAGTGGTGTATAGTTTATGTGCTGGGGAATAATACGTGTAGTCATGATCTTGTCTGCCTACTGCCTCCCAAATGTCCACCAGACTGTGCTCCTCAAGTGAGTTGTTAATGGATTTAACTATGCTGTTGTGTCTGTGTTGTTTGCTTGTGAGTTTGGCGCTTTCTGTTCCTTCCTTGGGAGCCAAGGTAACATTAAAGTCCCCGGCAAGGATCACTCTAGTCTGTGACCACTGTGTAAGTAGGGAAGATATTTTGGTGAAAAAGGCATTTTGAGTCTCATTAGGGGCATATACATTACACAGCGTCACATTTGAACCCTGAATTGTCCCCTGAACTATAACATAACGTCCGTCTTTATCTGTAATTACCCTTTCAGTTACTAGGTCAAGAGATCTGTGTATCAATATCGTGACCCCTCTTTTTTTCGAGTCAGAGGTTGAGTGGAAATGATGGGGGAAATGGTGCGACCAAAACTTAGGGATAGATGACTTCACGAAATGGCTCTCTTGTAGGAATATTATTTTGGCCTTCGCTCTTAGATATTGGGCTAAAGCAGTTCTCCTCTTAGTGTCCGTATTCAACCCCCTAACATTGTGAGTAAGTATAATTGTGTTGTTTGGTGTCATTTTACAATGCCCTCATCTCCCTGTCCTTTCTCATCCCCTATAGCCAAAGACCCCTGAGTGTTGTGTCTGGGCTTCAACAACCTAATCTGCTTCTTCCCCTCTGTTTCCCATATCCCTAGACCCTCAATTCGAACATCATATTTACCTCTAGGAGACCCAGCCTGGAAGAATAAAAACAAAAACAAACAGTAACATTTCACAAAAACATTAAATAAGCCAATCTCAACTAAATAGTACATTAAGATAGACTTAAAAGGCAGCCAAATATTACTCTTCTATATTGGATCTTAATGGCGTACAATGAAATAAAGCCAAGTCCGCAACCTTATTTGGAGTGACCTTCTAGTGATACAAAGGTTACAGTCTCTTTCAGTACCACTACTTTGTTCAACTGTGATAAACATTCTCCTTCAGAAACTCAGTCCTTAGTCCAACATAAACAATTAATACAACCTGCAAGAAAAACATAACATTAACAGCTGTGTATACTCATCTGTCCGGCGCTCGTGCCCTAGCGTGTTCCTCTCATCTCGGTCGTGCGAGTCCCGCACGGCCATGCCCAAAAACAGAGCACCATAGAGCTTCACACATCAATCTTGTAGAAACAAACAAAAAACAAAGGTTTCTGTCTCTTCATGTCTTCCTTTTCTTCTCGGGGACACGTGTCCACTTCCTCTGAACTGGTATTCTGTTACCCTCTTCACCCCCTGCGGGGGATCTTTGCTGTTGAGAGGTTGGTGGGTCCAGTTTCATCTTTCTGCAAGTCTCCGGAATCTCTGCTGGGTCCTTAATTGATATGATTCCGTTTTCCCAAGAGACGTGCAAAGCAAATGGGAATCCCCATCTATACGGGACTTGATTTTTCCTCAACAGGGCTGTGAATGGGCGAAGTGCTCCTCTTCTCTGTAATGTCCTTAGGCATAAATCTTGAAAGAACTGGACGACATTGCCCTGATGCTTATATGTCGGGTTTCTGCGTGCCGCCGCCATTATTTCCTCTTTTTCTTGGAATCTGAGCATACGAATTATAATATCCCTAGGCGGATCATCACCTTTAGGTTTCGGCCTGAGTGCCCTGTGTGCCCTTTCTATCTGGAATTTCTCCTTGTCTCCAACCCCTGTAATGCCTTGGAAAAGATTGAGTAGATACATATTCAGTTCTTTTGGGGTCACCGATTCAGGGACACCTTTCAGGCGTATATTGCAGCGGCGACTGCGATTCTCGAGATCTTCGAGCTTGTCATGTATTTCATCCAGTTCTTGTTGTTGGGCTGTCATTTGGGTTGTAATATCATTCAGGCCTTCTGCTACAGCTTCTCCACTTTCTTCAAGAGAGTCAACTCTAGAGCCTAAATCACCCACTTCCTGCTTAAGTTCCGTCAGACTGTTGGTGACCGTGTTCTGGAGAGTTTCAATTTTCTCAAGAAGTCTTTAAAAATTTGTAGAGATATCTTGTTTTGATAGCAGCTGTTCTAGGTCAGCTCTGGTTAGGGGTTCATGGTAACCCGCATCTGAATGGGGGATTGAGCCATTATCTCCGTCTCTGTCTGACTGAGGTGATCGTTGTTCTGGCGATTTCTCCCCTCTGGTCGCTTTAAAAAAGATGGGGGCTGTTGCTTGCTTATTAACAGGTGTAGCTTTAATGTTCCTTTTGGAGGCCATTATTGTAGCTCCCCAGTTACCTGGCAATAATCTTGTAAATTTCAACAGCTTCACTTGCCACAGTCTTTTAATCTCTGTAGTGTCCCTAATTGTAATACTCTCCGTTATGCAAATTCTCGTGTAAAAATGAGGTAGCCCTCTCTAAATCTTAAGGGCCGTCTTAATGATTTTCTGCTCCCCTTCTGGCCCTCTTCAGAGAAATAAGTGGTTTAGGTCCTCTTTTAAGGTCATAAGAAGTGATCACTTACTGCATCTGTATGTCCCCCTTATAACTCTGAGGGATTGTGCAAAGTCTTACAGGGTCTGAGCTTGTTTCAGATATACATGCTGAGGGTCACCTTCAGTTATTTGTGTAACATCCTATCACTCGCTGAACAATAGGGTTTATGGTTTTCTTTAACCCCTGCATCCCTCTTGTGTCATTTCATACTTCTCACCTTGTTGTTTTATATAGCTGCATCTCTGCCAAAGTAAGTGTGGGCCTCCCTGAATACCTCTGTGGGTAGCAAGATCTCCCGTCACACTTGCGGTGTTACCCGCTAATCACCTCTGCTCTTACTGTTTGTCCCCACATATGGATACCCTCTGACTTCCCCACATACTTGCTGTGGTCGCCACTACCAACTTCGTCACTTTTAAACTTAGCCCGGCACCACTGTGTAAGCAGACTCTCTCACCGGATCGCCACGTGGTTTGCAAACATGGCCGCTGTCGCCTTGTAACCGGTCCGCTGCTTGGGCTTTCTTTTCTCCTCCAGATGCTATGCGCGGCGCTCCGCCGCCAGACACGTTCTGCTCTGACCCTCTGGGTTCACTCCCGATCCTCTTAACCCAGTCTTACATGAGGCTGTCTGCTCTTGAACGCCTGTAAGCTGTTTTGGCTGCCTGGAGCTTTACCCTTATGCGGCCATTCCGCTCTCACTCCAGGCCTTTTAGAGGGATTTTAAAGGGACATGAAACCCACATTTTTTTCTTTCGTGATTTAGAAAGAGCATGCAATTTTAAACAACTTTCTAATTTACTTCTATTATCTAATTTGCTTCATTCTCTTGATACACTTTGCTGCACATAGATGCCTAGTATGATTGGCTCACCCATGTGCATTGCTATTTCTTCAACAAAGGATATCAAAAGAATAAGCACATTAGATAATGGAAGTAAATTGGAATGTTGTTTTAACATTGTATTCTCTACTTGAATCATGAAAGAACATTTTTGGGTTTAGAGTCCCTTTAATTGATCAGTTCTAATATACATGTGCCCTAATATACTTTTTAAACTAGCTGTGCCATTCTATAAATAAAAAATGTTTAAACTGTTCTCTAATCAGCACTCTAGCCGTACGGCACTTTTTTATAGCTAGAGAGCCAATTAGACAACAGTTCAAACTGTTAGCTCACAAAAACATGAGGTTCGAAGTGGGCAGCCGGAGCGTGGGATATTAGAATGGCACGGCTAGATTAGAAAATAAGTTACAGCACATCTTCATTAGAAGTGATCAATTAAAGTCCCTGTAAAATATCGCTTAGATTGTAGGGTCAGATTACAAGTGGCAAACTAACAGTTACGAGCAAGCGAAAAGGGGTTTATCATGGCTGTTAAAATTAAACGCGATCACTTGAGTACAATTGAAGTTAACGCGCGTTCTCAGAGCTCAGGTTAACTGTTTTGCAAAACAAAAAGTCACAAAACACATCAACAATACATATAACAGTACAGCTACAATCATAATAACACCATCAAATAAAAATTATTTTAAAAAATGCAAAAAAATGGCTCAAATATATGAGGTCTCAGGTGTAAAGGACTTTAACATTGAGATACATACATATACATGTCTAAAGATGTATATGTAGGTATGTATGTATATATATATATATATATGTATGTATGTGTGTACATATGTATTTATATTTATATATATGTATTTACAGAGATATATACACATATAAAAACATAACAATAACCTATTCACAATAACAATAACCTACTCACTGGCTTTTATCTTTCCTGCCTCTCTCCCCTTCAATCCATCCTAAATGCCTCTGCCAGGCTAATCCACATTTCCCGTTGCTCTGTTTCTGCTGCACCTCTCTGTTTGTCCCTTCATTGGCTCCCCATTTACAGCAGAATTAAGTTCAAAATTCTCATCCTTACAAAGAAAGCTCTCACCAACGTCGCCCCCCAATACCTATCCTCTCTAATCAACAAGTATACTCCAGCCCGCCCACTAAGATCCAACAATGACCTGCTCCTTGCATCTTCGACTATCACCTCTTCCTATGCTAGACTGCAGGACTTCTGTCGTGCAGCACCTACCCTCTGGAACACTCTCCCTTGTGCTGTCAGGCTTTGCCCTAATCTTTCTTCCTTTAAATGTTCCCTGAAGACTTTTTTGTTCAGGGAGGCCTACCACCCAACTCAGCAATAAATTAATTTCACTTACCTAACATTCCCCTCATCTAACTCTGCATTAACATCTTTCTTACTCTTGCAGCCCTTACCTCAACCTCCTACCCTTCTAGATTGTAAGTTCCCACGGGAATAGGGCCCTAAATTCCTCCTGTATGTATTCGTCAAATTTTGTCCTGTCTCTTACAAGTTTTATATCATTGTTTTATTTAAATAAATTGTACCCACGGACAGCGCTGTGGAATATGTTGGTGTTTCATACATAGAGGCCAAAATATTAAAGGTCTTACGGACCTGATCCGACAGTGCGGATCAGGTCCGCAAGACTTTGCTGAATGCAACGCCGCCCCCTGCAGACTCGCGGCCAATCGGATTCGATCGGGTTGAATTCCGGCGAATCCTGTTCGCTCATCAGAGCAGGTGGACAGGGTTATGGAGCAGTGGTCTTTAGACTGCTGCTTCATAATTGCTGTTTCTGGCGAGTCTGAAGACTCGCCAGAAACACGGCCCTTCAAGCTCCGTTTGGAGCTTGATAGATAGGTGTCATAAAGTATAATAATAATAAATACATCTGTATATATATTTGCAGTCAATCAGATAAAAACATGAAAAAGAATATGCGATTTTTATATTTAATAAAGAGTTATAGTATTTACTGTAAATATATTACATTCCAATGTTCTGTAACAGAATATGTGCTAAGTATTATATATATCTATATCTATATCTATATATCTATATATATATATATATATATATATATATATATATATATATATATATATATATATATATATATATATATATATATACCATGACAAATAAGTTTAATGAAGTTTTTATTGGTGATCGTAATTCCACCAATCAGCAACTTTCTTACAACAAAGTTGCTGATTGGTGGAATTATGATCACCAATTATGTTTGTTTATTACACCTAGTTTGTTTATTCTATAACCTGCCTGATATGCACCTGACTGGAGTGTGATTGCCCCATTGAAGTGACTATTCAGGGTTCAATTTTATTTAAGTTTTTTTTAAGTTTTATTTAAGTTTTTGTCATTGATATTTTCACTATACAAACACATTGGTATCTATTACTGATTTTGATTGGTCACAATGAGGGGTGTGTTCAATACTTGGCCGTGGTTGGTCAACCTTGTGGGGAGTGTTATCTGGAGCCTATTTAAAGGCTGTTTTTACACATTGTTAAGTGGTCAGAGGAAGGGACTGTTGCTGTCCCGAAACGTCACTAAAACTTCATTAAACTTATTTGTCACTGTTGGAGAAAGTTCAGTGAGTGCTTCTTTTCAATATTGCTACAAATTACCCTCATATCAACCTGACAAGCTGCAAGTGTTGGTGAGAGTGCATTTACACCAATTTTCTGTATATATATATATACCTATATATAATAATCTTGATATATAGATATACTGTATATATATTGTACCAAAATACAGATATATGTAGAAATATGTATTTATAAATAAATAGAACATATTCTGCTATGTGAAGAACATTGGAATATTAAATATTAATATTTTCATGTCGGGATAGCACAGTTGAGAATATGCGATCAGGCTTGCACGCAAGTAGGGGGTTAGGCTTATTACCCACTTTTTTTGGTCCATTGACTTCTATGTGGGAACAAGTTAATGCTATCATGATATTCTAACTTCGGCTTTTTGTGCACATTGTGTTAAAGCACGAGCGAAAACTTTTTACGAGTGCTACCCGACGCATGAAAGAAGCTTACGTCTAGTGGAGTTAGTGTGCGAGTGGGTGCGTTAAATAGCGCTCCACTGGTAATCTGGCCCATAAAGTTTATCATCACTTGAAAATAGAACATTTAAAAGGTTGCATTTGAGGTACCTGGGATACTGGGCTTTAGTTGCCTTCTGGGCCAAAGCTACCAGTTTTTCCATGCTGTTGAGTAACTTATCTCCCTTAATTGTGGCTAATTGCAAATAAATGTATCCAGTGCTCTTAGCAAACAACTAGCTGCTAAGGCAATTTAATAAAAAATACTTAGGTTACGGAATTTGCTTTTTGGTCTCACAAGGGACAACCACAATATTTACACAAATGCAAGATGTGTTTAATGTACCTTTTAATTATGAAACAGATGGAAAAGGAAAGATGAAATCCAGAGTGGAAACCTTGACCATGCATTATAAAAGTCAAGGGATAAGTAGCAAAAAAGGTGAAGCAGAAAGACAGGTCAAAAAGAAATAGAGAGCCAAAGAGTAACTAAAATACATTGTAGGCGGGACACAAACTGAGACCTGGATTACATGTGCAAATGATTCCTTCAACCATCATAAAATGACAAGGAGATATGCAAATATAGATTTAAATCATAATGTGCAAATCCAACCAATCACAAGCTGATATGTTCTCTGATTGGCTTCTTTAAAATATAGGATCTGGGTGGGGTTTCATCAGTCCCTTGCTTCCTTTAGCCAAAGCTGGATATAAATATAGAAACTATGGATAGTGGTACTGATAATCATCTTTGAAATCATACTGTATATTTGAGGACAATGGGGAGGTTTGCTTCTGTTATAAGGATTTTCCATAAATTCAACACTCCTACAATATATTATTAAAGTGAATACTGAACACATTGGTCATTTTCACTAAAACTACATAGATAATTATATAAACTATAATAACATGCTAAAGGTAAAGTATTAAGAGAACATTAAAAGCATATTTGGATTAACTGCATTTAGCTGTGGAATTGTCTCTAATGCATCATATTTAAAATTATGAATGTGATTAATAGGCCCACAGCAATCACTGAAAATTTTAAACATTGTTTTGACTGAAAAATATAAAGAATCTATCATCAGTCATATGGTGAAATTTGCAGACAAAATAAGCTATATCTCCAGAGACCTATTGAAGATTCCGCCAATTAATTAATAGGATAAAAGGTATGCATGTGTATGTACTGAAATGACCTCGTCTTGAGTCTTTATTGGACTGGGATCTCATTCTTTTTGGTTAGGACAAAACCACATTTGATGCAAGTTGTTAAAAACTTTCCATCACAGAACGATTACAACATTTTTAAGTTCTGCTAGTTTCTTTATGATGCTATATTGCCATAACCCTGTGTAGCTATATTAGATTACAAGGAATCTCAAAACATTACAGGCACATAAGTGATTCAAATGTTATGTATATCCTGATCCTTAACCCCCTCACCCCACTGTAAAAAAACAAACATTAAAGGGATTTTAAACAGTACTCCTTTGGTAAAAACAAATATGTTACATCAAAGTAAACAAAAAAGAAACATAATGTGCGGGGGAAAAAACAGTAAGCAACGTACTTGTTTCCTTGCAAAATTAGCACTTTTAATTTTTCACTGCAGCCCCTGTCCCCAGTGTGATAAGAGTGGAATAGTTTTTAAACTTAAGTTTCAGTCCGCCAGTTCTGAGCATGAACAAATTTGACTCCCTGTTTATCTAATGTGACGTACAGGGTTTAACCAACCCTAAACCAGTCACCAGATTGGGACAGAAAGGTCCACCTTTTGTCACAGTTTAGCCACTCTAGGCAAGCCTGTGACTTAGTTCAAAGGGTGCAAGGGTTAAACACTCTCTAATCTGTACTAGGCACAGGAAAAAATGCACAAACTCCCCTTTAATGCCACCCCCACTGTCAGATACAGGTACCAGATGAGACCCAATAGCTTGGGATAATTGTATATAGGAATATACAAGTATCACAGAGATAATGTAGAAAGATACTTGCCTCCAGTACAGGGTGAGCATACACAGATATGACAGCAGGTGAGCCCAGTTTTAGCAACGGTATAAGTATCACAAGTATAATGGCAGATATGCTTGGTTTCTGTAGCAGGATAAGCATACACAAGTATGATGGCAGATATGCTTGGTTTCTGTGACAGGATAAGCATACACAAGTATAATGGCAGATATGCTTGGTTTCTGTGACAGGATAAGCATACACAAGTATGATGGCAGATATGCTTGGTTTCTGTGACAGGATAAGCATACACAAGTATGATGGCAGATATGCTTAGGTTCTGTAGCAGGATAAGCATACACAAGTATGATTGCAGATATGCTTGGTTTCTGTAGCAGGATAAGCATACACAAGTATGATGGCAGATATGATTAGTTTCTGTAGCAGGATAAGCATACACAAGTATGATGGCAGATATGATTAGTTTCTGTGACAGGATAAGCATACACAAGTATGATGGCAGATATGCTTAGTTTCTGTTGCAGGATAAGCATACACAAGTATGATGGCAAATATGCTTAGGTTCTGTAGTAGGATAAGCATACACAAGTATAATGGCAGATATGCTTAGTTTCTGTTGCAGGATAAGCATACACAAGTATAATGGCAGATATGCTTGGTTTCTGTTGCAGGATAAGCATACACAAGTATGATGGCAGATATGCTTAGTGTCTGTGGCAGGATAAGCATACACAAGTATGATATCAGATATGCTTAGTTTCTGTAGCAGGATAAGCATACACAAGTATGATATCAGATATGCTTAGTTTCTGTGGCAGGATAAGCATACACAAGTATAATGGCAGATATGCTTAGTTTCTGTGACAGGATAAGCATACACAAGTATGATGGCAGATATGCTTAGTTTCTGTGACAGGATAAGCATACACAAGTATAATGGCAAATATGCTTAGTTTCTGTGACAGGATAAGCATACACAAGTATGATGGCAGATATGCTTGGTTTCTGTAGCTGGATAAGCATACACAAGTATGATGGCAGATATGCTTAGTTTCTGTAGCAGGATAAGCATACACAAGTATGATGGCAGATATGCTTAGTTTCTGTTGCAGGATAAGCATACACAAGTATGATATCAGATATGCTTGGTTTCTGTAGCAGGATAAGCATACACAAGTATGATGGCAGATATGCTTAGGTTCTGTGACAGGATAAGCATACACAAGTATGATGGCAGATATGCTTAGTTTCTGTGACAGGATAAGCATACACAAGTATGATGGCAGATATGCTTGGTTTCTGTAGCTGGATAAGCATACACAAGTATGATGGCAGATATGCTTAGTTTCTGTAGCAGGATAAGCATACACAAGTATGATGGCAGATATGCTTAGTTTCTGTGACAGGATAAGCATACACAAGTATGATGGCAGATATGCTTAGTTTCTGTGACAGGATAAGCATACACAAGAATAATGGCAGATATGCTTAGTTTCTGTGACAGGATAAGCATACACAAGTATGATGGCAGATATACTTGGTTTCTGTAGCTGGATAAGCATACACAAGTATGATGGCAGATATGCTTAGTTTCTGTAGCAGGATAAGCATACACAAGTATGATGGCAGATATGCTTAGTTTCTGTTGCAGGATAAGCATACACAAGTATGATATCAGATATGCTTGGTTTCTGTAGCAGGATAAACACACACAAGTATGATGGCAGATATGCTTAGGTTCTGTGACAGGATAAGCATACACAAGTATGATGGCAGATATGCTTAGTTTCTGTGACAGGATAAGCATACACAAGTATGATGGCAGATATGCTTAGTTTCTGTGACAGGATAAGCATACACAAGTATGATGGCAGATATGCTTAGGTTCTGTAGCAGGATAAGCATACACAAGTATGATGGCAGATATGCTTAGGTTCTGTAGCAGGATAAGCATACACAAGTATAATGGCAGATATGCTTAGTTTCTGTGGCAGGATAAGCAAACACAAGTATGATGGCAGATATGCTTGGTTTCTGTAGCAGGATAAGCATAAACAAGTATGATGGCAGATATGCTTGGTCTCTGTGACAGGATAAGCATACACAAGTATGATGGCAGATATGCTTGGTTTCTGTGACAGGATAAGCATACACAAGTATGATGGCAGATATGCTTAGTTTCTGTGACAGGATAAGCATACACAAGTATGATGGCAGATATGCTTAGTTTTTGTGGCAGGATAAGCATACACAAGTATAATGGCAGATATGCTTAGTTTCTGTAGCAGGATAAGCATACACAAGTATGATGGCAGATATGCTTAGTTTCTGTAGCAGGATAAGCATACACAAATATGATGGCAGATATGCTTAGGTTCTGTAGCAGGATAAGCATACACAAGTATGATGGCAGATATGCTTGGTTTCTGTAGCTGGATAAGCATACACAAGTATGATGGCAGATATGTTTAGTTTCTGTAGCAGGATAAGCATACACAAGTATGATGGCAGATATGCTTAGTTTCTGTGACAGGATAAGCATACACAAGTATGATGGCAGATATGCTTGGTTTCTGTGGTAGGATAAGCATACACAAGTATGATGGCAGATATGCTTACTTTCTGTAGCAGGATAAGCATACACAAGTATGATGGCAGATATGCTTAGTTTCTGTGACAGGATAAGCATACACAAGTATGATGGCAGATATGCTTGGTTTCTGTGGTAGGATAAGCATACACAAGTGTGATGGCAGATATGCTTAGTTTCTGTAGCAGGATAAGCATACACAAGTATGATGGCAGATATGCTTAGGTTCTGTAGCAGGATAAGCATACACAAGTATAATGGCAGATATGCTTAGTTTCTGTAGCAGGATAAGCATACACAAGTATGATGGCAGATATGCTTGGTTTCTGTAGCAGGATAAGCATACACAAGTATGATGGCAGATATGCTTAGTTTCTGTAGCAGGATAAGCATACACAAGTATGATGGCAGATATGCTTAGTTTCTGTAGCAGGATAAGCATACACAAGTATGATGGCAGATATGCTTGGTTTCTGTAGCAGGATAAGCATACACAAGTATGATGGCAGATATGCTTAGTTTCTGTAGCAGGATAAGCATACACAAGTATGATGGCAGATATGCTTAGTTTCTGTGACAGGATAAGCATACACAAGTATGATGGCAGATATGATTAGTTTCTGTGACAGGATAAGCATACACAAGTATAATGGCAGATATGCTTGGTTTCTGTAGTAGGATAAGCATACACAAGTATGATGGCAGATATGCTTAGTTTCTGTGGCAGGATAAGCATACACAAGTATGATGGCAGATATGCTTAGTTTCTGTGACAGGATAAGCATACACAAGTATGATGGCAGATATGCTTAGGTTCTGTAGCAGGATAAGCATACACAAGTATAATGGCAGATATGCTTAGTTTCTGTGGCAGGATAAGCATACACAAGTATGATGGCAGATATGCTTAGTTTCTGTAGCAGGATAAGCATACACAAGTATGATGGCAGATATGCTTAGTTTCTGTGACAGCATAAGCATACACAAGTATGATATCAGATATGCTTAGTTTCTGTGGCAGGATAAGCATACACAAGTATGATGGCAGATATGCTTAGTTTCTGTGACAGGATAAGCATATACAAGTATGATGGCAGATATGCTTAGTTTCTGTGACAGGATAAGCATACACAAGTATGATGGCAGATATGCTTAGTTTCTGTAGCTGGATAAGCATACACAAGTATGATGGCAGATATGCTTAGTTTCTGTGGCAGGATAAGCATACACAAGTATGATGGCAGATATGCTTAGTTTCTGTGACAGGATAAGCATACACAAGTATGATGGCAGATATGCTTAGTTTCTGTGACAGGATAAGCATACACAAGTATGATGGCAGATATGCTTAGTTTCTGTAGCAGGATAAGCAAACACAAGTATGATGGCAGATATGCTTAGTTTCTGTAGCAGGATAAGCATACACAAGTATGATGGCAGATATGCTTAGTTTCTGTAGCTGGATAAGCATACACAAGTATGATGGCAGATATGCTTAGTTTCTGTAGCAGGATAAGCATACACAAGTATGATGGCAGATATGCTTAGTTTCTGTGACAGGATAAGCATACACAAGTATAATGGCAGATATGCTTGGTTTCTGTAGTAGGATAAGCATACACAAGTATGATGGCAGATATGCTTAGTTTCTGTGGCAGGATAAGCATACACAAGTATGATGGCAGATATGCTTAGTTTCTGTGACAGGATAAGCATACACAAGTATGATGGCAGATATGCTTAGTTTCTGTAGCAGGATAAGCATACACAAGTATGATGGCAGATATGCTTGGTTTCTGTGACAGGATAAGCATACACAAGTATGATGTCAGATATGATTAGTTTCTGTGACAGGATAAACATACACAAGTATAATGGCAGATATGCTTGGTTTCTGTTGTAGGATAAGCATACACAAGTATGATGGCAGATATGCTTAGTTTCTGTGGCAGGATAAGCATACACAAGTATGATGGCAGATATGCTTAGTTTCTGTGACAGGATAAGCATACACAAGTATGATGGCAGATAAGCTTAGTTTATGTAGCAGGATAAGCATACACAAGTATGATGGCAGATATGCTTAGTTTCTGTAGCAGGATAAGCATACACAAGTATGATGGCAGATATGCTTGGTTTCTGTGACAGGATAAGCATACACAAGTATGATGGCAGATATGCTTGGTTTCTGTGACAGGATAAGCATACACAAGTATGATGGCAGATATGCTTAGTTTCTGTAGCAGGATAAGCATACACAAGTATGATGGCAGATATGCTTGGTTTCTGTGACAGGATAAGCATACACAAGTATGATGGCAGATATGCTTAGTTTCTGTAGCAGGATAAGCATACACAAGTATGATGGCAGATATGCTTAGTTTCTGTGGCAGGATAAGCATACACAAGTATGATGGCAGATATGCTTAGTTTCTGTGGCAGGATAAGCATACACAAGTATGATGGCAGATATGCTTGGTTTCTGTGACAGGATAAGCATACACAAGTATGATGGCAGATATGCTTGGTTTCTGTGACAGGATAAGCATACACAAGTATGATGGCAGATATGCTTAGTTTCTGTAGCAGGATAAGCATACACAAGTATGATGGCAGATATGCTTAGTTTCTGTGGCAGGATAAGCATACACAAGTATGATGGCAGATATGCTTAGTTTCTGTAGCAGGATAAGCATACACAAGTATGATGGCAGATATGCTTAGTTTCTGTAGCAGGATAAGCATACACAAGTATGATGGCAGATATGCTTAGTTTCTGTAGCTGGATAAGCATACACAAGTATGATGGCAGATATGCTTAGTTTCTGTAGCAGGATAAGCATACACAAGTATGATGGCAGATATGCTTAGTTTCTGTGGCAGGATAAGCATACACAAGTATGATGGCAGATATGCTTAGTTTCTGTGACAGGATAAGCATACACAAGTATGATGGCAGATATGCTTGGTTTCTGTGGCAGGATAAGCATACACAAGTATGATGGCAGATATGCTTGGTTTCTGTGACAGGATAAGCATACACAAGTATGATGGCAGATATGCGTAGTTTCTGTAGCAGGATAAGCATACACAAGTATGATGGCAGATATGCTTGGTTTCTGTGACAGGATAAGCATACACAAGTATGATGGCAGATATGCTTAGTTTCTGTAGCAGGATAAGCATACACAAGTATGATGGCAGATATGCTTGGTTTCTGTAGCAGGATAAGCATACACAAGTATGATGGCAGATATGCTTGGTTTCTGTGACAGGATAAGCATACACAAGTATGATGGCAGATATGATTAGTTTCTTTGACAGGATAAGCATACACAAGTATGATGGCAGATATGCTTGGTTTCTGTGACACCGTCTCCTCTCAAGTATGATGGCAGATATGTTTAGTTTCTGTAGCAGGATAAGCATACACAAGTATGATGGCAGATACGTTTAGTTTCTGTAGCAGGATAAGCATACACAAGTATGATGGCAGATATGCTTAGGTTCTGTGACAGGATAAGCATACACAAGTATGATGGCAGATATGCTTGGTTTCTCTGACAGGATAAGCATACACAAGTATGATGGCAGATATGCTTAGTTTCTGTAGCAGGATAAGCATACACAAGTATGATGGCAGATATGCTTAGTTTCTGTGACAGGATAACCATACACAAGTATGATGGCAGATATGCTTAGTTTCTGTGGCAGGATAAGCATACACAAGTATGATGGCAGATATGCTTAGTTTCTGTGACAGGATAAGCATACACAAGTATGATGGCAGATATGCTTAGTTTCTGTGACAGGATAACCATACACAAGTATGATGGCAGATATGCTTGGTTTCTGTGACAGGATAAGCATACACAAGTATGATGGCAGATATGCTTGGTTTCTGTGACAGGATAAGCATACACAAGTATGATGGCAGATATGCTTGGTTTCTGTGACAGGATAAGCATACACAAGTATGATGGCAGATATGCTTAGTTTCTGTGACAGGATAAGCATACACAAGTATGATGGCAGATATGCTTAGGTTCTGTAGCAGGATAAGCATACACAAGTATGATGGCAGATATGCTTAGTTTTTGTGGCAGGATAAGCATACACAAGTATAATGGCAGATATGCTTAGTTTCTGTAGCAGGATAAGCATACACAAGTATGATGGCAGATATGCTTAGTTTCTGTAGCAGGATAAGCATACACAAATATGATGGCAGATATGCTTAGGTTCTGTAGCAGGATAAGCATACACAAGTATGATGGCAGATATGCTTGGTTTCTGTAGCTGGATAAGCATACACAAGTATGATGGCAGATATGTTTAGTTTCTGTAGAAGGATAAGCATACACAAGTATGATGGCAGATATGCTTAGTTTCTGTGACAGGATAAGCATACACAAGTATGATGGCAGATATGCTTGGTTTCTGTGGTAGGATAAGCATACACAAGTATGATGGCAGATATGCTTACTTTCTGTAGCAGGATAAGCATACACAAGTATGATGGCAGATATGCTTAGTTTCTGTGACAGGATAAGCATACACAAGTATGATGGCAGATATGCTTAGGTTTCTGTAGCAGGATAAGCATACACAAGTATGATGGCAGATATGCTTAGTTTCTGTAGCAGGATAAGCATACACAAGTATGATGGCAGATATGCTTAGTTTCTGTAGCAGGATAAGCATACACAAGTATGATGGCAGATATGCTTGGTTTCTGTAGCAGGATAAGCATACACAAGTATGATGGCAGATATGCTTAGTTTCTGTAGCAGGATAAGCATACACAAGTATGATGGCAGATATGCTTAGTTTCTGTGACAGGATAAGCATACACAAGTATGATGGCAGATATGATTAGTTTCTGTGACAGGATAAGCATACACAAGTATAATGGCAGATATGCTTGGTTTCTGTAGTAGGATAAGCATACACAAGTATGATGGCAGATATGCTTAGTTTCTGTGGCAGGATAAGCATACACAAGTATGATGGCAGATATGCTTAGTTTCTGTGACAGGATAAGCATACACAAGTATGATGGCAGATATGCTTAGGTTCTGTAGCAGGATAAGCATACACAAGTATAATGGCAGATATGCTTAGTTTCTGTGGCAGGATAAGCATACACAAGTATGATGGCAGATATGCTTAGTTTCTGTAGCAGGATAAGCATACACAAGTATGATGGCAGATATGCTTAGTTTCTGTGACAGCATAAGCATACACAAGTATGATATCAGATATGCTTAGTTTCTGTGGCAGGATAAGCATACACAAGTATGATGGCAGATATGCTTAGTTTCTGTGACAGGATAAGCATATACAAGTATGATGGCAGATATGCTTAGTTTCTGTGACAGGATAAGCATACACAAGTATGATGGCAGATATGCTTAGTTTCTGTAGCTGGATAAGCATACACAAGTATGATGGCAGATATGCTTAGTTTCTGTGACAGGATAAGCATACACAAGTATGATGGCAGATATGCTTAGTTTCTGTAGCAGGATAAGCATACACAAGTATGATGGCAGATATGCGTGGTTTCTGTGACAGGATAAGCATACACAAGTATGATGGCACATATGATTAGTTTCTGTGACAGGATAAGCATACACAAGTATGATGGCAGATATGCTTGGTTTCTGTAGCAGGATAAGCATACACAAGTATGATGGCAGATATGCTTAGTTTCTGTAGCAGGATAAGCATACACAAGTATGATGGCAGATATGCTTAGTTTCTGTAGCAGGATAAGCATACACAAGTATGATGGCAGATATGCTTGGTTTCTGTAGCAGGATAAGCATACACAAGTATGATGGCAGATATGCTTAGTTTCTGTAGCAGGATAAGCATACACAAGTATGATGGCAGATATGCTTAGTTTCTGTGACAGGATAAGCATACACAAGTATGATGGCAGATATGATTAGTTTCTGTGACAGGATAAGCATACACAAGTATAGATGGCAGATATGCTTAGTTTCTGTAGTAGGATAAGCATACACAAGTATGATGGCAGATATGCTTAGTTTCTGTGGCAGGATAAGCATACACAAGTATGATGGCAGATATGCTTAGTTTCTGTGACAGGATAAGCATACACAAGTATGATGGCAGATATGCTTAGTTTCTGTAGCAGGATAAGCATACACAAGTATAATGGCAGATATGCTTAGTTTCTGTGGCAGGATAAGCATACACAAGTATGATGGCAGATATGCTTAGTTTCTGTAGCAGGATAAGCATACACAAGTATGATGGCAGATATGCTTAGTTTCTGTGACAGGCATAAGCATACACAAGTATGATAGGCAGATATGCTTAGTTTCTGTGCAGGATAAGCATACACAAGTATGATGGCAGATATGCTTAGTTTCTGTGACAGGATAAGCATATACAAGTATGATGGCAGATATGCTTAGTTTCTGTGACAGGATAAGCATACACAAGTATGATGGCAGATATGCTTAGTTTCTGTAGCTGGATAAGCATACACAAGTATGATGGCAGATATGCTTAGTTTCTGTGACAGGATAAGCATACACAAGTATGATGGCAGATATGCTTAGTTTCTGTAGCAGGATAAGCATACACAAGTATGATGGCAGATATGCGTGGTTTCTGTGACAGGATAAGCATACACAAGTATGATGGCAGATATGATTAGTTTCTGTGACAGGATAAGCATACACAAGTATAATGGCAGATATGCTTGGTTTCTGTAGTAGGATAAGCATACACAAGTATGATGGCAGATATGCTTAGTTTCTGTGGCAGGATAAGCATACACAAGTATGATGGCAGATATGCTTAGTTTCTGTGACAGGATAAGCATACACAAGTATGATGGCAGATATGCTTAGTTTCTGTAGCAGGATAAGCATACACAAGTATGATGGCAGATATGCTTAGTTTCTGTAGCAGGATAAGCATACACAAGTATGATGGCAGATATGCTTAGTTTCTGTAGCTGGATAAGCATACACAAGTATGATGGCAGATATGCTTAGTTTCTGTAGCACGATAAGCATACACAAGTATGATGGCAGATATGCTTAGTTTCTGTGGCAGGATAAGCATACACAAGTATGATGGCTGATATGCTTAGTTTCTGTGACAGGATAAGCATACACAAGTATGATGGCAGATATGCTTGGTTTCTGTGGCAGGATAAGCATACACAAGTATGATGGCAGATATGCTTGGTTTCTGTGACAGGATAAGCATACACAAGTATGATGGCAGATATGCTTGGTTTCTGTGACAGGATAAGCATACACAAGTATGATGGCAGATATGCTTAGTTTCTGTAGCAGGATAAGCATACACAAGTATGATGGCAGATATGCTTAGTTTCTGTGGCAGGATAAGCATACACAAGTATGATGGCAGATATGCTTAGTTTCTGTAGCAGGATAAGCATACACAAGTATGATGGCAGATATGCTTAGTTTCTGTAGCAGGATAAGCATACACAAGTATGATGGCAGATATGCTTAGTTTCTGTAGCTGGATAAGCATACACAAGTATGATGGCAGATATGCTTAGTTTCTGTAGCAGGATAAGCATACACAAGTATGATGGCAGATATGCTTAGTTTCTGTGGCAGGATAAGCATACACAAGTATGATGGCAGATATGCTTAGTTTCTGTGACAGGATAAGCATACACAAGTATGATGGCAGATATGCTTGGTTTCTGTGGCAGGATAAGCATACACAAGTATGATGGCAGATATGCTTGGTTTCTGTGACAGGATAAGCATACACAAGTATGATGGCAGATATGCTTAGTTTCTGTAGCAGGATAAGCATACACAAGTATGATGGCAGATATGCTTAGTTTCTGTGACAGCATAAGCATACACAAGTATGATATCAGATATGCTTAGTTTCTGTGACAGGATAAGCATACACAAGTATGATGGCAGATATGCTTAGTTTCTGTAGCAGGATAAGCAAACACAAGTATGATGGCAGATATGCTTAGTTTCTGTAGCAGGATAAGCATACACAAGTATGATGGCAGATATGCTTAGTTTCTGTAGCTGGATAAGCATACACAAGTATGATGGCAGATATGCTTAGTTTCTGTAGCAGGATAAGCATACACAAGTATGATGGCAGATATGCTTAGTTTCTGTGACAGGATAAGCATACACAAGTATGATGGCAGATATGCTTGGTTTCTGTGGCAGGATAAGCATACACAAGTATGATGGCAGATATGCTTGGTTTCTGTGACAGGATAAGCATACACAAGTATGATGGCAGATATGCTTAGTTTCTGTAGCAGGATAAGCATACACAAGTATGATGGCAGATATGCTTAGTTTCTGTGACAGCATAAGCATACACAAGTATGATATCAGATATGCTTAGTTTCTGTGACAGGATAAGCATACACAAGTATGATGGCAGATATGCTTAGTTTCTGTAGCAGGATAAGCAAACACAAGTATGATGGCAGATATGCTTAGTTTCTGTAGCAGGATAAGCATACACAAGTATGATGGCAGATATGCTTAGTTTCTGTAGCTGGATAAGCATACACAAGTATGATGGCAGATATGCTTAGTTTCTGTAGCAGGATAAGCATACACAAGTATGATGGCAGATATGCTTAGTTTCTGTGACAGGATAAGCATACACAAGTATAATGGCAGATATGCTTGGTTTCTGTAGTAGGATAAGCATACACAAGTATGATGGCAGATATGCTTAGTTTCTGTGGCAGGATAAGCATACACAAGTATGATGGCAGATATGCTTAGTTTCTGTGACAGGATAAGCATACACAAGTATGATGGCAGATATGCTTAGTTTCTGTAGCAGGATAAGCATACACAAGTATGATGGCAGATATGCTTGGTTTCTGTGACAGGATAAGCATACACAAGTATGATGGCAGATATGATTAGTTTCTGTGACAGGATAAACATACACAAGTATAATGGCAGATATGCTTGGTTTCTGTTGTAGGATAAGCATACACAAGTATGATGGCAGATATGCTTAGTTTCTGTGGCAGGATAAGCATACACAAGTATGATGGCAGATATGCTTAGTTTCTGTGACAGGATAAGCATACACAAGTATGATGGCAGATATGCTTAGTTTATGTAGCAGGATAAGCATACACAAGTATGATGGCAGATATGCTTAGTTTCTGTAGCAGGATAAGCATACACAAGTATGATGGCAGATATGCTTAGTTTCTGTAGCTGGATAAGCATACCCAAGTATGATGGCAGATATGCTTAGTTTCTGTAGCAGGATAAGCATACACAAGTATGATGGCAGATATGCTTAGTTTCTGTGGCAGGATAAGCATACACAAGTATGATGGCTGATATGCTTGGTTTCTGTGGCAGGATAAGCATACACAAGTATGATGGCAGATATGCTTGGTTTCTGTGACAGGATAAGCATACACAAGTATGATGGCAGATATGCTTGGTTTCTGTGACAGGATAAGCATACACAAGTATGATGGCAGATATGCTTAGTTTCTGTAGCAGGATAAGCATACACAAGTATGATGGCAGATATGCTTAGTTTCTGTGGCAGGATAAGCATACACAAGTATGATGGCAGATATGCTTAGTTTCTGTAGCAGGATAAGCATACACAAGTATGATGGCAGATATGCTTAGTTTCTGTAGCAGGATAAGCATACACAAGTATGATGGCAGATATGCTTAGTTTCTGTAGCTGGATAAGCATACACAAGTATGATGGCAGATATGCTTAGTTTCTGTAGCAGGATAAGCATACACAAGTATGATGGCAGATATGCTTAGTTTCTGTGGCAGGATAAGCATACACAAGTATGATGGCAGATATGCTTAGTTTCTGTGACAGGATAAGCATACACAAGTATGATGGCAGATATGCTTGGTTTCTGTGGCAGGATAAGCATACACAAGTATGATGGCAGATATGCTTGGTTTCTGTGACAGGATAAGCATACACAAGTATGATGGCAGATATGCTTAGTTTCTGTAGCAGGATAAGCATACACAAGTATGATGGCAGATATGCTTGGTTTCTGTGACAGGATAAGCATACACAAGTATGATGGCAGATATGCTTAGTTTCTGTAGCAGGATAAGCATACACAAGTATGATGGCAGATATGCTTGGTTTCTGTAGCAGGATAAGCATACACAAGTATGATGGCAGATATGCTTGGTTTCTGTGACAGGATAAGCATACACAAGTATGATGGCAGATATGATTAGTTTCTGTGACAGGATAAGCATACACAAGTATGATGGCAGATATGCTTGGTTTCTGTGACACCGTCTCCTCTCAAGTATGATGGCAGATATGTTTAGTTTCTGTAGCAGGATAAGCATACACAAGTATGATGGCAGATACGTTTAGTTTCTGTAGCAGGATAAGCATACACAAGTATGATGGCAGATATGCTTAGGTTCTGTGACAGGATAAGCATACACAAGTATGATGGCAGATATGCTTGGTTTCTCTGACAGGATAAGCATACACAAGTATGATGGCAGATATGCTTAGTTTCTGTGACAGGATAACCATACACAAGTATGATGGCAGATATGCTTAGTTTCTGTGGCAGGATAAGCATACACAAGTATGATGGCAGATATGCTTAGTTTCTGTGACAGGATAAGCATACACAAGTATGATGGCAGATATGCTTAGTTTCTGTGACAGGATAACCATACACAAGTATGATGGCAGATATGCTTGGTTTCTGTGACAGGATAAGCATACACAAGTATGATGGCAGATATGCTTGGTTTCTGTGACAGGATAAGCATACACAAGTATGATGGCAGATATGCTTAGTTTCTGTAGCAGGATAAGCATACACAAGTATGATGGCAGATATGCTTAGTTTCTGTGACAGGATAAGCATACAGAAGTATGATGGCAGATATGCTTAGTTTATGTGACAGGATAAGCATACACAAGTATGATGGCAGATATGCTTAGTTTCTGTGACAGGATAAGCATACACAAGTATGATGGCAGATATGCTTAGTTTCTGTGGCAGGATAAGCATACACAAGTATGATGGCAGATATGCTTATCCTGCTACAGAAACTAAGCATATCTGCCATCATACTTGTGTATGCTTATCCTGTCACAGAAACCAAGCATATCTGCCATCATACTTGTGTATGCTTATCCTGCCACAGAAACTAAGCATATCTACCATCATACTTGTGTATGGTTATCCTGCTACAGAAACTAAGCAGAAAAAACAAAAAGGCACCGATGAGAGGAGACGCCGGAATAAGAAGGCCTCCTGACGTCATCAGAAGTGCCGACAGGAACAGGGTTGCTAAGCAACCAGGAAAGCGTTACCGCTCTGAGACAGAGGCAGGGAAAAAAGCGATCAGCAGCTGAGCGATCGCGACACTGGTAAGGTATACCAACAAAGACCTCTGTGCCCTAGCCACCTGATAAACGCCCGGGAGGGGTGAAAGCCAAGCTGGCTTCCATCCAGGACTGCTAGCACTCTGATGGAGGCCCAATGGACAAACGAATGCCCGACAATGCAGACTTTTTGAGGGTTCTTGCCTCTACCTGGAAAACACAGCACAAAGTTACCCACCGTACACCCAATTAAGCAAAAGAACAACGACACACCAGAGCCATTCTTCCTACCCTATGTACTACCTCCCCTAAGCTTAAATGCAAGGATCTTCGGTAGGCCTGACATATGTCTTGTAGCGCTGAGATCTCCAATGCCCTAGCGCCTTAATCCTGTCTGTTGACATACGTGACAAAAGGAACAAGTTGATCCCTTCTCGCACTGTTTGTCTTGGTATTTCCAGCATTCCCACCCCTTTCTGCAAGCGCACAAGCCTGTCCGAAAGGGCTAAGCGCTCTGAGCGGGAGGAGGAGCTGTCGCCACCTCCCGCCCAAGCTTTGACCATAAGGTCAATTCAATGGCTCCAAATGATAGAGCAGGGTTAGGTGCCATTTTTTTGCGGTATCCTATGTCATAATCTCACCAGGCTCCGTCTTTATGACATTTGTAAACTCTCAATTGTGTCTTGAAACTTCAGTATATCTGCCCCTTGGTCTGGCCATCTAGCAAGATAACAAAAACCCAGCACCCTAAAACAGCTCACCCACTCCTCATAAGTGTCTGGCCTTTTGATCTTTTTTGGGCCCGTGCCATCAGCCATTTGCTTTTGCTTTTGAGCCTCGGCTGAGAGCTTGAAAATGTTCACATACTTCCTGCTATGTATTTTCTTTACCAACTTTATGTGCTCATGTAAGCAGTGAATTATAAAAGAAAACGAATCTCCCTCCAAGGCAGACTTCCTATTGCTGGCCTTCTTGACTACACCCTCTGCAGGGGCCACATTAGCTGTAACTAACGCCTTATCTAAGGACTGCACATTGCCCTGGCTGCATGCTTTATTTCTATCTGAAATCAAAGTTTTAAGCATTCTATACATGCGTTTTTCTTCTTTTTTATGAAGGCCTAATGCACTGTCACTCTCTGAGCTAGACCCAGAAGAGCTTGACTCCCCTTCCTTGTGTGTGTGTATTGCTAGTGTTTTCTCACCAGTTTCCATAGGCTGCAATTCTCCCCCCGATTGACCCACCGGGTAGGCCGCAGATGGCTCCCGCTCCTGAACATGCCCAGGAGCAGGCACAGATGCAGCCTGAACCTCAGCACTCAATTAGAGGCCTGAGGTGGGCCTGTATCCACTAGCCTGGCCACTGATAACCCTTGCAGAGGCCTCTGCTGGGTGTTCTCTCCCACTCTCAGTGTCCCTAACTGGCAGGGACCGTTGGCCTAGTCTAAAAGAAGGCCCTTGGGACCTGGGGAAAGGTGGAACAATAGCTAAGTCACTTATCTCTCTCTCTCTCTCCCTAGGTTTTCTGCACCCAGGAGGGGGAGTGTCATCCCTGAACTGGAGAGGAGGTAGTGAAGACCTGCGAGACCTAGCCATGATGAGGAACCAGAATGGAACTTTCAGCTACTAGAAGATCTGCGATGACCAGGAACAGAAAGAGGGCCTAACACTCCCAGAAACCCCTTTTTAGCCATGAGTAAAGACCCCTCCCTTAGATCTGCAAAAATGTTGCAAATCTAACTCTCAGACCACACTCACTCCTCCTCCCTAAATTCTTTAACCCTTAAGATGTTACTGGCTAATCTGGAGCCCTGCACTTACTTTCTATTTATTTTTTTAAAACTAATTTGTGCAGTGTCTATTACTTCCTGTCACAACCCTACAAGGAGGCTGTGCTCTCTACAGGAATCTTATTTAGCATGATGTCATAAAGCTTCATGAGTTGGTTTAGTATTAACTGAATAGGCTAGATGTCATGAAGACCTCATGATTTTAAGTTTGCGGGTTAACTTTTTCTCTGTGTGCTAATTATTTTGATTTTCAGATTAAAGGGACACTGAACCCATTTTTTTTTTTTTTTTGTGATTCAGATAAACCATAACATTTTAAGCAACTTTCTAATTTACTTCTATTATCAAATTTTCTTCATTCTCTTTGTATCTTTATTTGAAATGAAAGAATGTAAGTTTAGATGCCGGCCCATTTTTGGTGAACAACCGGGGTTGTTCTTTTTGATTGGTAGATAAATTCATCCACCAATAAAAAAAGTGCTGTCCAGAGTCCTCAACTAATAAAAAAGCTTAGATGCCTTCTTTTTCAAAGATAGCAAGAGAATGAAGAAAGATTGATAATAGGAGTAAATTAGAAAGTTGCTTAAAATTGCATGCACAGCGTATTTGTCTATTCTTCATCCCATCTCCCTGGAACAGAGGTTATATTATGTTTTTGCCTTTCTTTAATGTTTAAACTGAAGATACTGGTAATAACGGTATTGTGGGTTTTTTTTTTTTAAATTGATTTTTGCCAAATTGTGTTTTGGGATTTTTAATCTGTCTAGTCTGTGGATTTGTCCTTAAGATTTCACATATAATAATATTAAGGTGGTGGCAGCAGAGATAGTTTAGTGTGTGTAATGAAGCAACTTGTCTTACCGCCATCGGACCATCACATACTGTTCCTTCAGGGACATGGCCATGCAGCGAGTGGTGCGACTCTTCCAACATGGCGACCGCCATGCTCTCCAGCAGTTGCGATGTCTGTGGGCGTGAACATGATGTCAGCCCGATGTCACGTGACCCTGCCCCCTTCAGTGAGGCGCTCTTTGTCAGCCCCCAATCTGTATCACTAGTAAGGCAGATATGCTTGGTTTCTGTGACAGGATAAGCATACTCAAGTATGATGGCAGATATGCTTGGTTTCTGTGACAGGATAAGCATACACAAGTATGATGGCAGATATGCTTAGTTTCTGTAGCTGGATAAGCATACACAAGTATGATGGCAGATATGCTTAGTTTCTGTGGCAGGATAAGCATACACAAGTATGATGGCAGATATGCTTAGTTTCTGTAGCAGGATAAGCATACACAAGTATGATGGCAGATATGCTTAGTTTCTGTAGCTGGATAAGCATACACAAGTATGATGGCAGATATGCTTAGTTTCTGTGGCAGGATAAGCATACACAAGTATGATGGCAGATATGCTTAGGTTCTGTAGCAGGATAAGCATACACAAGTATGATGGCAGATATGATTAGTTTCTGTAGCAGGATAAGCATACACAAGTATGATGGCAGATATGCTTATTTTCTGTAGCAGGATAAGCATACACAAGTATGATGGCAGATATGCTTAGTTTCTGTGGCAGGATAAGCATACACAAGTATGATGGCAGATATGCTTAGGTTCTGTAGCAGGATAAGCATACACAAGTATGATGGCAGATATGCTTAGTTTCTGTGGCAGGATAAGCATACACAAGTATGATGGCAGATATGCTTGGTTTCTGTAGCAGGATAAGCATACACAAGTATGATGGCAGATATGCTTAGTTTCTGTAGCAGGATAAGCATACACAAGTATGATGGCAGATATGCTTAGTTTCTGTAGCAGGATAAGCATACACAAGTATGATGGCAGATATGCTTGGTTTCTGTAGCAGGATAAGCATACACAAGTATGATGGCAGATATGCTTAGGTTCTGTAGCAGGATAATCATACACAAGTATGATGGCAGATATGCTTAGTTTCTGTAGCAGGATAAGCATACACAAGTATCATGGCAGATATGCTTGGTTTCTGTAGCAGGATAAGCATACACAAGTATCATGGCAGATATGCTTGGTTTCTGTAGCAGGATAAGCATACACAAGTATGATGGCAGATATGCTCGGTTTCTGTGGCAGGATAAGCATACACAAGTATGATGGCAGATATGCTTAGTTTCTGTGGCAGGATAAGCATACACAAGTATGATGGCAGATATGCTTAGTTTCTGTGACAGGATAAGCATACACAAGTATGATGGCAGATATGCTTAGTTTCTGTGACAGGATAAGCATACACAAGTATGATGGCAGATATGCTTAGTTTCTGTGACAGGATAAGCATACACAAGTATGATGGCAGATATGCTTAGTTTCTGTGACAGGATAAGCATACACAAGTATGATGGCATATATGCTTGGTTTCTGTGACAGGATAAGCATACACAAGTATGATGGCAGATATGCTTAGTTTCTGTGACAGGATAAGCATACACAAGTATGATGGCATATATGCTTGGTTTCTGTGGCAGGATAAGCATACACAAGTATGATGGCAGATATGCTTAGTTTCTATGACAGGATAAGCATACACAAGTATGATGGCAGATATGCTTAGTTTCTGTGACAGGATAAGCATACACAAGTATGATGGCAGATATGCTTAGTTTCTGTGACAGGATAAGCATACACAAGTATGATGGCAGATATGCTTGGTTTCTGTGACAGGATAAGCATACACAAGTATGATGGCAGATATGCTTAGTTTCTATGACAGGATAAGCATACAAAAGTCACAGCAGATAGGGGTAATCCAGTAAACAAGACAAAGGCAGCAAAGGTTCTCAAGCGAATAGACAGGCAAAGGTCAGGGCAGGTAGCCTAGGTTCAAAATACGCTTAAACAGGCAAAGGTCAGGTCAGGATAAGGAATAACAAAAGCAGTGAACTGAGCACTCGGAAACACACTCAATAACTGAGTACTGGGTAGTGTGAACAGCAGTGCTTTATAAGGAAACAATAATGACTGACAGCTGGCAGCAGGTGTGTGCAAATACGTCTCCCTTACTAGTGATACAGATTGGGGGCTGACAAAGAGCGCCTCACTGAAGGGGGCGGGGTCAAGTGACATCGGGCTGACATGTTCACGCCCACAGACATCGCAACTGCTGGAGAGCATGGCGGTCGCCATGTTGGAAGAGTCGCACCACTCGCTGCATGGCCATGTCCTTGAAGGAACAGTATGTGATGGTCCGATGGCGGTAAGACAAGTTGCTTCATTACACACACTAAACTATCTCTGCTGCCACCACCTTAAGATTATTATATGTGAAATCTTAAGGACAAATCCACAGACTAGACAGATTAAAAATCCCAAAACACAATTTGGCAAAAATCAATTTAAAAAAAAAAAAACCCACAATACTGTTATTACCAGTATCTTCAGTTTAAACATTAAAGAAAGGCTAAAACATAATATAACCTCTGTTCCAGGGAGATGGGATGAAGAATAGACAAATACGCTGTGCAGGCAGCCTCCCGTGTAGAATGACTAAATTATTTTGTTGACATCATAGTTAAATACATTTTTTCCTGAGATCAGGTATCTGACCAGGCCCCTCCCAGAGTGGGCAAGAACAAGTAACCAAATCCCTTTTATGGCAGGCCATAAAAAGTTCTTTAAACCTGGTGAAATTATAGAACAACTTATAATTTTTTGTTATGTATATCCCATATCTAGTACATACACCCATATAAGCAATCCTCCTGTGACATCATGATGATTATTTTAATATAACACATGACATGTCTCTCATACTTTGCCATCCAGTGCCATATATGTGATTAAAACATGTCTTAAGATATACTAGAGTGTCACTTATGTTGGGCCTAAGGCATGTGCCTTAATAGAGACACTGTTTTCTATCACTTTCTGTGTTGACATTTTACTGACGATGCACCAGGTCTCTGGAAATATGCCATTAAATTTGCTCAAGTGAAACCTAAACATTATTTACGACAGGGGTCTGTTTTATAATGATAGAACCAGTGTAATACTTAAAGGGACACTGAACCCAAATTTTTTCTTTCGCGATTTAGATAGAGCATGCAATTTTAAGCAACTTTCTAATTTACTCCTATTATCAATTTTTCTTCATTCTCTTGCTATCTTTGAAAAAGAAGGCATCTAAGCTTTTTTATTAGTTCAGGACTCTGGACAGCACTTTTTTATTGGTGGATGAATTTATCTACCAATCAAAAAGAACAACCCAGGTTGTTCACCAAAAATGGGCCGGCATCTAAACTTACATTCTTTCATTTCAAATAAAGATACAAAGAGAATGAAGAAAATTTGATAATAGAAGTAAATTAGAAAGTTGCTTAAAATGTTATGGTTTATCTGAATCACAAAAAAAAAAAAAAAATTGGGTTCAGTGTCCCTTTAATCTGAAAATCAAAATAATTAGCACACAGAGAAAAAGTTAACCAGCAAACTTAAAATCATGAGGTCTTCATGACATCTAGCCTATTCAGTTAATACTAAACCAACTCATGAAGCTTTATGACATCATGCTAAATAAGATTCCTGTAGAGAGCACAGCCTCCTTGTAGGGTTGTGACAGGAAGTAATAGACACTGCACAAATTAGGTTTAAAAAAATAAATAGAAAGTAAGTGCAGGGCTCCAGATTAGCCAGTAACATCTTAAGGGTTAAAGAATTTAGGGAGGAGGAGTGAGTGTGGGCTGAGAGTTAGATTTGCAACATTTTTGCAGATCTATGGGAGGGGTCTTTACTCATGGCTAAAAAGGGGTTTCTGGGAGTTTTAGGCCCTCTTTCTGTTCCTGGTCATCGCAGATCTTCTAGTAGCTGAAAGTTCCATTCTGGTACCTCATCATGGCTAGGTCTCGCAGGTCTTCACTACCTCCTCTCCAGTTCAGGGATGACACTCCCCCTCCTGGGTGCAGAAAACCTAGGGAGAGAGAGAGAGAGATAAGTGACTTAGCTATTGTTCCACCTTTCCCCAGGTCCCAAGGGCCTTCTTTTAGACTAGGCCAACGGTCCCTGCCAGTTAGGGACACTGAGAGTGGGAGAGAACACCCAGCAGAGGCCTCTGCAAGGGTTATCAGTGGCCAGGCTAGTGGATACAGGCCCACCTCAGGCCTCTAATTGAGTGCTGAGGTTCAGGCTGCATCTGTGCCTGCTCCTGGGCATGTTCAGGAGCGGGAGCCATCTGCGGCCTACCCGGTGGGTCAATCGGGGAGAGAATTGCAGCATATGGAAACTGGTGAGAAAACACTAGCAATACACACACACAAGGAAGGGGAGTCAAGCTCTTCTGGGTCTAGCTCAGAGAGTGACAGTGCATTAGGCCTTCATAAAAAAGAAGAAAAACGCATGTATAGAATGCTTAAAACTTTGATTTCAGATAGAAATAAAGCATGCAGCCAGGGCAATGTGCAGTCCTTAGATAAGGCGTTAGTTACAGCTAATGTGGCCCCTGCAGAGGGTGTAGTCAAGAAGGCCAGCAATAGGAAGTCTGCCTTGGAGGGAGATTCGTTTTCTTTTATAATTCACTGCTTACATGAGCACATAAAGTTGGTAAAGAAAATACATAGCAGGAAGTATGTGAACATTTTCAAGCTCTCAGCCGAGGCTCAAAAGCAAAGGCAAATGGCTGATGGCACGGGCCCAAAAAAGATCAAAAGGCCAGACACTTATGAGGAGTGGGTGAGCTGTTTTAGGGTGCTGGGTTTTTGTTATCTTGCTAGATGGCCAGACCAAGGGGCAGATATACTGAAGTTTCAAGACACAATTGAGAGTTTACAAATGTCATAAAGACGGAGCCTGGTGAGATTATGACATAGGATACCGCAAAAAAATGGCACCTAACCCTGCTCTATCATTTGGAGCCATTGAATTGACCTTATGGTCAAAGCTTGGGCTGGAGGTGGCGACAGCTCCTCCTCCCGCTCAGAGCGCTTAGCCCTTTCGGACAGGCTTGTGCGCTTGCAGAAAGGGGTGGGAATGCTGGAAATACCAAGACAAACAGTGCGAGAAGGGATCAACTTGTTCCTTTTGTCACGTATGTCAACAGACAGGATTAAGGCGCTAGGGCATTGGAGATCTCAGCGCTACAAGACATATGTCAGGCCTACCAAAGATCCTTGCATTTAAGCTTAGGGGAGGTAGTACATAGGGTAGGAAGAATGGCTCTGGTGTGTCGTTGTTCTTTTGCTTAATTGGGTGTACGGTGGGTAACTTTGTGCTGTGTTTTCCAGGTAGAGGCAAGAACCCTCAAAAAGTCTGGATTGTCGGGCATTCGTTTGTCCATTGGGCCTCCATCAGAGTGCTAGCAGTCCCGGATGGAAGCCAGCTTGGCTTTCACCCCTCCCGGGCGTTTATCAGGTGGCTAGGGCACAGAGGTCTTTGTTGGTATACCTTACCAGTGTCGCGATCGCTCAGCTGCTGATCGCTTTTTTCCCTGCCTCTGTCTCAGCGCGGTAACGCTTTCCTGGTTGCTTAGCAACCCTGTTCCTGTCGGCACTTCTGATGACGTCAGGAGGCCTTCTTATTCCGGCGTCTCCTCTCATCGGTGCCTGTTTGTTTTTTCTCGCTTGGCTATGTGAGTACAATTCCTGTGTATTTCCGAACATGTGCCTTATTATTATGAACCCTGAACCCCTACCTGCCTGATTATACTTTGCTGGACTCTGCTTACCTGACTACTCTATTGGTTAACCCCTTCCTGCCTGATTACATGTTGCTGGACTTTGCTTGCCTCACTACTCTATTGGTTAACCCATACCTGCCTGATTATACGTTGCTGGACTCTGCTTACCTAACTACTCTATTGGTTAACCCATACCTGCCTGATTACACGTTGCTGGACATTGCTTACCTGACTACTCTATTGATTAACCCATACCTGCCTGATTATACGTTGCTGGACATTGCTTATCTGACTACTCTATTGGTTAATCCCTATCTGCCTGATTACACGTTGCTGAACAATGCTTGCCTGATTACTCTATTGGTTAATCCTATCTACACGAAGTTTCCTCTCCTGACCCTGTTGTGCCATCTTCCAGTCTATTACTGTGAGTATATTATACTACAGCTGTCGCAGGGTCAGGTCCTGATATATACTCACTGTGCTAGGGTGTTTTTAAACTCATTCTAGCATTTGGGTCTAACTCTGGACTTTACCTATCCTGACATTACAAACAGGCCATATAATGGACCCTGGTGAGTTATCCAGAGCTGTGGCTCTACAGGGACAGCTTCTTGGAACCCACTCTGCATACTTGCAATCCCTGGATTCTAAATTTGATCAAATAACTGCTCTTTTGCATAATTTGTCTCCACCTTCTCAAGTCTCTGCAACACCTGTTGTTCCTGCGGCCAGCTCTAACCCTGCGTTTAATCCGCCACAACCTGCAGAACAATTTATTCCTAGAATTCCACTACCGGATAAATATGATGGCAATCCAGAAGACTGTCGAGGATTTCTTAATCAGTGCCGTCTTCACTTCAGAAATAATCCTCAGATGTTCGTTTCTTCTTCCTCCAAGATCACCTTTTTAATTTCCCTTATGAAGGGTAAAGCCCTGGCTTGGGTTTCTCCACTGTTGGAAAAGGATGATCCTTTGCTCCAGGATATTGACACTTTTGTATCTATTTTTTCTTCTGTGTTTGATAAACCTGGTAGATCAGCAGCGGCTGAAGCAGGACTTTTAGATTTAAGACAGGGATCTCTTTCTGTAGCACAATACGCTATAGAATTCCGGACTTTAGCTGCTGAAACTATGTGGAATCATGGAGCCCTGCGTGCAGCGTTTCGTAAAGGTCTTTGTGATCGTTTAAAAGATGAATTGGTTTATAGGGATCTTCCCGATTCTGTAGAAGATCTTATCAACTTATGTATCAAGCTTGATGCTCGTTACTCTGAGCGTCTCCATGAACGTGACCGTAACAGAAGATCCTTTATCAGATCTTCCTTTCGTCCTATGCCTCATACTCCAAAACTTCCTACTCCAAATACTTCTATCTCTGAGTCAAGTGAACCCATGGAGGTTGGTGCTATTAAAATGGCTTTGGAAGAATGGAGACATCTGCTGGAAGGCACTGTTCAACCATTTCTTATACTCACAGACCATAAAAATCTTCTGTATCTTCATACTGCCAAACGCCTCAACTCACGTCAAGCCAGATGGGCTCTGTTCTTCTCCAGATTTAATTTTGTCCTCTCTTATATTCCTGGCTCTAAGAATACTAAAGCAGACGCTTTATCTAGACAATTTCTGGCTTCTGATTCTACATTTCTGGATTCTGAACCCATTCTCCGTCCTGCTAAAGTTCTGGCTCAGTTATCTACGTTTCCTTTACAAGCATTACAGTCTGCTCAAGCTTCTGTTCCTTCATCTTATAACATACCTCCTGGGATCTTGTTTGTACCTAATGAATTCCGCCTAAAACTTATTCGTTGGGCTCATGATAATGTTCTGTCTGGACATCCTGGAGTGCGTAATAATTTGTGGAGACTCAAACAACATGACTGGTGGCCTTCCATGGGCAAAGATGTCAAGGATTATGTTGCAGCTTGTCATTCCTGTACCTCTAATAAACAGTCTTCATCTTTAACTTTTGGTCTCTTACAACCTCTGCCTGTTCCATATTATCCCTGGTCTAATGTTTCCATGGACTTTATTACAGATCTTCCTAATTCTGCCGGAAACAAGACCATATGGGTTGTGGTAGATAGGTTCTCCAAAGCAGCTCATTTTGTTCCATTAACTGGATTACCATCGGCCCAGAAACTCGCTGAATTGTTTGTTCTCCATATCACCAGATTACATGGTTTTCCTTTGGACATCGTTTCTGATCGAGGAGTTCAATTTGCCTCAAGATTTTGGAAATCTCTATGCAAACAGTTTGGAGTTACCATATCTCTTTCTACTGCTCATCATCCTCAGTCCAACGGTCAAACTGAGCGGGTAAATCAATCTCTTGAGTCCTACCTCAGGCACTATGTTAATCATCAGCACTCCAATTGGTCTCAACTTCTTCCTTTAGCAGAACTTGCTTACAATTCCCGCTTCAACTCTTCTTTACAGACTTCTCCTTTCAAGGCAGCCTATGGATTCGCACCTAGAACTTTTGTCCTCAGGAAGTTCTGGAGTTCCTGGAGCAGATCGTACAGTGAGAAGTCTTTGTAAACACTGGAAGAAGATTCGGGAAATTCTTCTTCTCTCTACTCGAAAGTATAAACGATTTGCGGATTGCAGACGCCGGAAGGCGCCCTCTTTTCGGACTGGAGACAAGGTTTGGATTTCCACCAGATTCATCCGACTCAAACAACCCTGTGCTAAATTGGGTCCCAAATTCATCGGGCCATTCCGGATTGTCTCCATGGTATGTTCTACTGCCTACAGGGTGGCTTTACCAGACAACTTGAGGATTCACCCTGTCTTTCATGTATCTCTTCTTAAACCAGCAGTCTCTAACCGATTTTCCACCAAATGTAGAGTTCCCTCTCCGTTCCTTGTGGATGGTACTTCAGAATTCGAGATCAGTCAAATTCTTGATTCCAGAACCGTCTCTACTATTTGGTCCATTGGAAGGGTTATCCCATCACTGAACGTTCTTGGGAACCTGCTTCTCATGTCCGTGCCTCTGCTTTGATCAAACAGTTCCACGCCCAGAATCCTTCTAAGCCTGTTCGTGTTCCCCGGAGGGGTCCTTGAGGGGGGGGCATTGTCGCGATCGCTCAGCTGCTGATCGCTTTTTTCCCTGCCTCTGTCTCAGTGTGGTAACGCTTTCCTGGTTGCTTAGCAACCCTGTTTCTGTCGGCACTTCTGATGACGTCAGGAGGCCTTCTTATTCCGGCGTCTCCTCTCATCGGTGCCTGTTTGTTTTTTCTCGCTTGGCTATGTGAGTACAATTCCTGTGTATTTCTGAACCTGTGCCTTATTATTCTGAACCCTGAACCCCTACCTGTCTGATTATACGTTGCTGGACTCTGCTTACCTGACTACTCTATTGGTTAACCCCTTCCTGCCTGATTACACGTTGCTGGACTTTGCTTGCCTCACTACTCTATTGGTTAACCCATACCTGCCTGATTATACATTGCTGGACTCTACTTACCTAACTACTCTATTGGTTAACCCCTTCCTGCCTGATTACATGTTGCTGGACTTTGCTTGCCTCACTACTCTATTGGTTAACCCATACCTGCCTGATTATACGTTGCTGGACTCTGCTTACCTAACTACTCTATTGGTTAACCCATACCTGCCTGATTACACGTTGCTGGACATTGCTTACCTGACTACTCTATTGATTAACCCATACCTGCCTGATTATATGTTGCTGGACATTGCTTATCTGACTACTCTATTGGTTAACCCCTTCCTGCCTGATTACACGTTGCTGGACTTTGCTTGCCTCACTACTCTATTGGTTAACCCATACCTGCCTGATTACACGTTGCTGGACATTGCTTACCTGACTACTCTATTGATTAACCCATACCTGCCTGATTATACGTTGCTGGACATTGCTTGCCTGATTACTCTATTGGTTAATCCTATCTACACAAAGTTTCCTCTCCTGACCCTGTTGTGCCATTTGGGTCTAACTCTGGACTTTACCTATCCTGACAACCAGCACTTATCCAGGAGGCTCACCGGAGGTGGGGTCGTCCCAATATACTACTGTTACATCTAGGAGGCAATGACCTGGGTGCGTTGCCTACCCTTGAGTGCAGATATTAAATGGTTGCATGCATGGTTGCCTGGATTGAAAGTAGGGTGGTCCCAAGTTATTCCTAGGTTACACTGGAGACATATGGGTTTGTCACAAAGCAGCCTTCAGTGTTAGGAAGAAGGTTAATAGGGACATATGGAAGGTAGTAACTGAGTTAGGAGGTTTTGTCGTGAGGCACTCTGACATCTCGTCTGTTGTTGATAAAATCCTTTATAGGCAGGATGGAGTCCTAACGGGCGTTGGTATGGACAGATTTAATGCTAATATAAAAACATAATTTATGCTTACCTGATAAATTCCTTTCTTCTGTAGTGTGATTAGTCCACGGGTCATCATTACTTCTGGGATATTACTCCTCCCCAACAGGAAGTGCAAGAGGATTCACCCAGCAGAGCTGCATATAGCTCCTCCCCTCTACGTCACTCCCAGTCATTCGACCAAGGACCAACGAGAAAGGAAAAGCCAAGGGTGAAGTGGTGACTGGAGTATAAATTAAAAAATATTTACCTGCCTTAAAAACAGGGCGGGCCGTGGACTGATCACACTACAGAAGAAAGGAATTTATCAGGTAAGCATAAATTATGTTTTCTTCTGTTAAGTGTGATCAGTCCACGGGTCATCATTACTTCTGGGATACCAATACCAAAGCAAAAGTACACGGATGACGGGAGGGATAGGCAGGCTCTTTATACAGAAGGAACCACTGCCTGAAGAACCTTTCTCCCAAAAATAGCCTCCGATGAAGCAAAAGTGTCAAATTTGTAAAATTTGGAAAAAGTATGAAGCGAAGACCAAGTTGCAGCCTTGCAAATCTGTTCAACAGAGGCCTCATTCTTGAAGGCCCAAGTGGAAGCCACAGCTCTAGTAGAATGAGCTGTAATTCTTTCAGGAGGCTGCTGTCCAGCAGTCTCATAAGCTAAACGAATTATGCTACGAAGCCAAAAAGAAAGAGAGGTAGCGGAAGCTTTTTGACCTCTCCTCTGCTCAGAGTAAATGACAGAGAAGACGTTTGTCGAAATTCCTTAGTTGCCTGTAAGTAAAATTTTAGAGCACGGACTACATCCAGGTTGTGCAGTAGACGTTCCTTCTTTGAAGAAGGATTTGGGCATAAAGAAGGAACAACAATCTCTTGATTGATATTCCTGTTAGTAACTACCTTAGGTAAGAACCCAGGTTTAGTACGCAGGACTACCTTATCCGAATGAAAAATCAAATAAGGAGAATCACAATGTAAGGCTGATAATTCAGAGACTCTTCGAGCCGAGGAAATAGCCATTAAAAATAGAACTTTCCAAGATAACAACTTTATATCAATGGAATGAAGGGGTTCAAACGGAACAAGAAGAACAAGGTTTAAACTCCATGGTGGAGCAACAGTTTTAAACACAGGCTTAATCCTGGCCAAAAGCCTGACAAAAAGCCTGGACTTCAGGAACTTCTGACAGACGTTTGTGTAACAGAATGGACAGAGCTGAGATCTGTCCCTTTAATGAACTAGCAGATAAACCCTTTTCTAAACCTTCTTGTAGAAAAGACAATATCCTAGGAATCCTAACCTTACTCCAAGAGTAACCTTTAGATTCACACCAATATAGGTATTTACGCCATATCTTATGGTAAATCTTTCTGGTAACAGGTTTCCTAGCCTGTATTAAGGTATCAATAACTGACTCAGAAAACCCACGTCTTGATAAAATCAAGCGTTCAATTTCCAAGCAGTCAGCTTCAGAGAAGTTAGATTTTGATGTTTGAAGGGACCCTGAATCAGAAGGTCCTGTTTCAGAGGTAGAGACCAAGGTGGACAGGATGACATGTCCACCAGGTCTGCATACCAAGTCCTGCGTGGCCACGCAGGTGCTATTAGAATCACTGATGCTCTCTCTTGTTTGATTCTGGCAATCAATCGAGAAAGCAACGGGAAGGGTGGAAACACGTAAGCCATCCTGAAGTCCCAAGGTGCTGTCAGAGCATCTATCAGGACTGCTCCTGGATCCCTGGATCTGGACCCGTAACGAGGAAGCTTGGCGTTCTGTCGAGACGCCATGAGATCTATCTCTGGTTTGCCCCAACGTCGAAGTATTTGGGCAAAGACCTCCGGATGAAGTTCCCACTCCCCCGGATGAAAAGTCTGACGACTTAAGAAATCCGCCTCCCAGTTCTCCACTCCCGGGATGTGGATTGCTGACAGGTGGCAAGAGTGAGACTCTGCCCAGCGAATTATCTTTGATACTTCCATCATAGCTAGGGAGCTTCTTGTCCCTCCCTGATGGTTGATGTAAGCTACAGTCGTGATGTTGTCCGACTGAAACCTGATGAACCCCCGAGTTGTCAACTGGGGCCAAGCCAGGAGGGCATTGAGAACTGCTCTCAATTCCAGAATGTTTATTGGCAGGAGACTCTCCTCCTGACTCCATTGTCCCTGAGCCTTCAGAGAATTCCAGACGGCACCCCAACCTAGAAGGCTGGCGTCTGTTGTTACAATTGTCCAGTCTGGTCTGCTGAATGGCATCCCCCTGGACAGATGTGGCCGAGAAAGCCACCATAGAAGAGAATTTCTGGTCTCTTGATCCAGATTCAGAGAAGGGGATAAGTCTGAGTAATCCCCATTCCACTGACTTAGCATGCACAGTTGCAGTGGTCTGAGGTGTAAGCGTGCAAAGGGTACTATGTCCATTGCCGCTACCATTAAGCCGATTACCTCCATGCATTGAGCCACTGACGGGTGTTGAATGGAATGAAGGGTGCGGCAAGCACTTTGAAGTCTTGTTAGCCTGTCCTCTGTCAGGTAAATCTTCATTTCTACAGAATCTATAAGAGTCCCCAGGAAGGGAACTCTTGTGAGTGGAACGAGTGAACTTTTCTTTTCGTTCACCTTCCATCCATGTGACCTTAGAAATGCCAGCACTAACTCTGTATGAGACTTGGCAGTTTGAAAGCTTGAAGCTTGTATCAGAATGTCGTCTAGGTATGGAGCTACCGAGATTCCCCGCGGTCTTAGTACCACCAGAAGAGCACCCAGAACCTTTGTGAAGATTCTTGGAGCTGTAGCCAATCCGAATGGAAGAGCCACAAACTGGTAATGCCTGTCTAGGAAGGCAAACCTTAGGTACCGATAATGATCTTTGTGAATCGGTATGTGAAGGTAAGCATCTTTTAAATCTACAGTGGTCATGAACTGACCCTCTTGGATCATAGGTAAAATTGTCCGAATAGTCTCCATCTTGAACTGGATGGAACTCTTAGGAATTTGTTTAGGATCTTTAAGTCCAGGATTGGTCTGAAAGTTCCCTCTTTTTTGGGAACCACAAACAGATTTGAGTAAAACCCCTGTCCCTGTTCCGATCGTGGAACTGGATGGATTACTCCCATTAACAAGAGCTCTTGTACGCAGCGTAGAAACGCCTCTTTCTTTGTCTGGATTGTTGACAATCTTGACAGATGAAATCTCTCTCTTGGAGGAGAGTATTTGAAGTCCAGAAGGTATCCCTGAGATATTATCTCTAGCGCCCAGGGATCCTGAACATCTCTTGCCCAAGCCTGGGCGAAGAGAGAAAGTCTGCCCCCCACTAGATCCGATCCCGGATCGGGGGCCCTCAATTCATGCTGTTTTAGGGGCAGCAGCAGGTTTCCTAGTCTGCTTGCCCTTGCTCCAGGACTGGTTAGGTTTCCAGCCTTGTCTGTAGTGAGCAACAGCTCCTTCCTGTTTTGGTGCAGAGGAAGTTGATGCTGCTCCTGCTTTGAAATTACGAAAGGAACGAAAATTAGACTGTCTAGTCTTGGCTTTGGCTTTGTCCTGAGGCAGGGCATGGCCTTTACCTCCTGTAATGTCAGCGATAATCTCTTTCAACCCGGGCCCGAATAAGGTCTGCCCTTTGAAAGGTATATTAAGCAATTTAGACTTAGAAGTAACATCAGCTGACCAGGATTTTAGCCACAGCGCCCTGCGTGCCTGAATGGC
This sequence comes from Bombina bombina, assembly GCF_027579735.1. Classification (NCBI taxonomy): domain Eukaryota; kingdom Metazoa; phylum Chordata; class Amphibia; order Anura; family Bombinatoridae; genus Bombina; species Bombina bombina. The sequence goes on along the minus strand of NC_069504.1, from coordinate 1,009,606,994 downwards.
GAATCCTGAATTCTTCGCCGTAAGTTTAGTAAGATGTACTACGGCCTCCGAAATGAATGAATTAGCTAGTTTAAGGACTCTAAGCCTGTCCGTAATGTCGTCCAGAGTAGCTGAACCAATGTTCTCTTCCAGAGACTCAATCCAGAATGCCGCTGCAGCCGTGATCGGCGCAATGCATGCAAGGGGTTGCAATATAAAAACTTATTGAACAAACATCTTCTTAAGGTAACCCTCTAATTTTTTATCCATTGGATCTGAAAAAGCACAGCTATCCTCCACCGGGATAGTGGTACGCTTAGCTAAGGTAGAAACTGCTCCCTCCACCTTAGGGACCGTTTGCCATAAGTCCCTTGTGGTGGCGTCTATTGGAAACATTTTTCTAAATATCGGAGGGGGTGAGAACGGCACACCGGGTCTATCCCACTCCTTAGTAACAATTTCAGTAAGTCTCTTAGGTATAGGAAAAACCTCAGTACTCGTCGGTACCGCAAAATATTTATCCAACCTACACATTTTCTCTGGTATTGCAACTGTGTTACAATCATTCAGAGCCGCTAACACCTCCCCTAGTAATACACGGAGGTTTTCCAGTTTAAATTTAAAATTTGAAATATCTGAATCCAGTCTGTTTGGATCAGAACCGTCACCCACAGAATTAAGTTCTCCGTCCTCATGTTCTGCCACCTGTGACGCAGTGTCTGACATGGCCCTAATATTATCAGCGCACTCTGTTCTCACCCCAGAGTGATCACGCTTACCTCTTAGTTCTGGTAATTTAGCCAAAACCTCAGTCATAACAGTAGCCATATCCTGTAATTTGATTTGTAATGGCCGCCCAGATGTACTCGGCGCTACAATATCACGCACCTCCCTCTGAGCGGGAGATGTAGGTACTGACACGTGAGGCGAGTTAGTCGGCATAACTCTCCCCTCGTTGTTTGGTGAAATTTGTTCAATTTGTACAGATTGACTTTTATTTAAAGCAGCATCAATACAGTTAGTACATAAATTTCTATTGGGCTCCACTTTGGCATTGCAACAAATGACACAGGTATCATCCTCTGAATCAGACATGTTTAACACACTAGCAAATAAACTTGTAACTTGGAAATACAATTCAATTAGAATAATATTAAAACGTACTGTGCCTTTAAGAAGCACAGAAGATCTATGACAGTTGAAAATTAATAAATTGAAACAGTTATAGCCTCAATCCTTGAAAATAACACAACTTTAGCAAAGGTTTAATCCCATTAGCAAAGATAACAAATTCTGAAAGCAGGAAACAAATTACAGAATAAACGTTTTTTATCTCAGTCAAACTATAATTCTCACAGCTCTGCTGAGAGAAATTACCTCCCTCAAAATGAGTTTTGAAGACCCCTGAGCTCTGTAGAGATGAACCGGATCATGCAGGGAATACAATGAGTTGCTGACTGAAATATTTGATGCGTAGTAAAAGCGCCAAAAAACGGCCCCTCCCCCTCACACACAGCAGTGAGGGAGAACAGAAACTGTCAGAAAACAGATTAAGCAACTGCCAAGTGGAAAAATAGTGCCCAAACATTTATTCACTCAGTACCTCAGTAAATGAAAACGATTTTACATTCCAGCAAAAACGTTAAACATAATCTCTAGTTATTAAACAGCTTTATGTATTTCTTACAGTGTAATTCTAGTGAAGTACCATTCCCCAGAATACTGAAGTGTAAAGTATACATACATGACATTATATCGGTATGGCAGGATTTTCTCATCAATTCCATTGTCAGAAAATAAAAACTGCTACATACCTCTATGCAGATTCATCTGCCCGCTGTCCCCTGATCTGAAGTTTACCTCTCCTCAGATGGCCGAGAAACAGCAATATGATCTTAACTATTCCGGCTAAAATCATAACAAAAACTCCGGTGCTATTTTAAAATAACAAACTTTTGATTGAAGATATAAAACTAAGTATAATCACCATAGTCCTCTCACACATCCTATCTAGTCGTTGGGTGCAAGAGAATGACTGGGAGTGACGTAGAGGGGAGGAGCTATATGCAGCTCTGCTGGGTGAATCCTCTTGCACTTCCTGTTGGGGAGGAGTAATATCCCAGAAGTAATGATGACCCGTGGACTGATCACACTTAACAGAAGAAAAGGGCTTTGGCATAGATAGTTTAGCAGGTTAGTAGTGAATAGTTAATTTTGTTAGCTTGGCGGCAAGAAACAGTCAGTGCAGGATGATTTCTTGTGGCGGGCGGTAGCGTCCCAGGCGGCATATAGAAAGCGGGGAGGAGTGACGGCCATTGCAGGGGGAGTGACGTACACAGGTGCGTGCCTGGGGAAATCCTTCTATCTTGTACCGCGTTGTAGTTGGGCTCCGCTTTGCGTCAGTTTGCCTGGGCCTGCTTCCCGCTTCATATGGGTTTACTTAGTTAAGAATTGCTGCCTAATGGTTATAAGTTAAATTAAAATTCTTGGTCATTTACATGTAATCATGTAAATAAGTTAATGCTGAAAGTTATAGAAAGGCCTTGATGTTTTTATAATAAAATCATACAAGGAGTGCCTCTTGTTTAATAAACGACCTACACGGTCTTACCTCCAAATATGACTGCTTAGTGCTTTTTTATTACAACAATGAAACAGACTGTAATATACCTTTAAAAATGTTTTTTGTGTACTGCTGCTAACTTGCAGCAGTATAACTAGCTGCAACTTTAACTCTATTTAAGATTAAGCTGCTGCCTGCTGTTCATCTTCTCTATACTGCTCTGAAGACACTTCCCAAAGGAAATAAGAAATTAACAAATTTCCAATAATGAAAGACTAATGAACTAATCTTGAACAAAGCAAATATTTTTCCCCCGTCTGTGCACGTCTAAAATTATATTCCACTAAAATATTAAAATGTAAACAATTACATTGACACATAGGGTGAGATCACAATCTTTTAGAAAAGCTTTTCAAATGATGTATCTACAAAAATCCCCATATATTTTAATAGTGAATTTTGTAGAAAAATCCTTTTCTAAAGGACCGTGATGAACCCTATAATTGAAAATGTATACAAATGTGCTGTATATTTTTGTACGCCACAAATTTAAACATTCTTCAATTTCCCTGGCCCCTGTATCGTGTGACAGCAAACAGCGAATATATGTATACAGTTCACTGTGAACTCTTGCACATACTCAGTGTGCATAAAAAGACAAAAAGAATCAGGTTGATAATGGGAAAGTTGTTTAAAATTACACAGGGGCGTATTATGGCCCAGGCCAACAAGACTGGTGCCTAGGGTAGCAGATTTGGGAGGGGCAGCACATCTGCCCTAGCCTCTCTCTAAAAGCCAGCACACAGTACAATGAGCGATAAAGTGCAGGCTTTTACAGATAAGACAAGGCACGTGCGTTGATTAAGGTCGCTGTTCACAGGCAGTGCTCATTTAAACTGTTGCTTCATTGAGAGCAGCCAGCATTTTTGCAGTGGAAGCTTTCTTGGTGAGAAACTTGCCCAGGGATATGCTTACAAGGTGCGGCTGGAGGACAAGACCTTGTGCCGATATGCTGCCTCCCCTTGTTAGCTGTGGTGGGTCTGCAAGTGCAGTGCTTATTGCAGGTCTTAGTAACTAACATAAACTCTAATAGCTAGCTTTCTCTGCATTCATGAACCCACGAAGTAAATAGTAAATGGACACTTAAAAAGTTTAATTACTTGAATTATGGTAATTACTGTATGTTGTTGCATGTGAAGGGCAGTGATTGTTTCAAAGTGTATTCTTTTTTCCCTCCCTTCCTCTTCTCTCTCTTCTTTCCCTTTCTCCCTCCCTTCCTCAACTCCCATCCACCCTCAACTCCCATCCACCCTCAACTCCCATCCACCCTCAACTCCCATCCACCCTCAACTCCCTTCCACCCTCAACTCCCTTCCACCCTCAACTCCCTTCCACCCTCAACTCCCTTCCACCCTCAACTCCCTTCCACCCTCAACTCCCTTCCACCCTCAACTCCCTTCCACCCTCAACTCCCTTCCACCCTCAACTCCCTTCCACCCTCAACTCCCTTCCTCCCTCAACTCCCTTCCTCCCTCAACTCCCTTCCTCCCTCAACTCCCTTCCTCCCTCAACTCCCTTCCTCCCTCAACTCCCTTCCTCCCTCAACTCCCTTCCTCCCTCAACTCCCTCTCTCAACGCACTCCCTCTCTCAACGCACTCCCTCTCTCAACGCACTCCCTCTCTCAACGCACTCGCTCATGGGGAGGTCAATGTGGTCAGGAGACATTCTGAAGTCATCACCAAGAACCTTTTACCTTAGCTGATGACTTTACAAGCCTAATGATGTCTGATGATGTGCAAATTACCTCTAAAGTAGTTTGGTGATCATCAATTGACTCCATGGTCTATAAAGTAATCCTGTTTGTCTTGGGATGTAAACAAAACTATATATTATACTTTATCATAGATCAGCTTTTTGACAGCTGTAACTTGCAATATGGTTTACCTTGCATAATACAGAATGGATTTTATATACTTTTTAAAATTATTTTACCCTGTTACATAAAAAAAGCACTCAGGAATAATATAGAGCAAAGCTCCCCTCCGTCCCTCCCTTCTTTCCCTCCCTCCCTTCTTTCTCTCAACTCCCTCCCTTCTTTCTCTCAACTCCCTTTCTTGCTCCCTTCTTTCACTACATTATTTCCCTCCCCCTTTTCTTTTCTCCCTCCCCATTTTTCTCTTCTCTCTCTCCCTCCCTTCTTTCCTTTCCCTCCCTTTTCTCCCCTCTCCTTTTCTCTCTAGGAGAAAATGGTATGAGATGCATGCAATTCAACCCACCTATATGCAAGTGTTTTGCTAGCCCATTTTATTTTGAATTGTTAAGAAAAAAGGCCTAAAACCTTTGGGGGGGGGGGCAGCAGAATTTTGCGTGCCTAGGGCAGCATAAAAACCTAACTACGCCACTGAAATTACATCTTCTATACCCCCTGCATATACCCCCTGGGGAAGTGGGATAACTGAGGGGGCACTGGTTGGCATAAGAGATGAAAGGGGGCTCTCAGATTACCATACGGGGCACTAATAGGTATGGAGTGAAGAGGATTCTAATGAGTCTGCTCCAGCTCAACAATCATAATTAATTGCACTTTAGTCTTGATCTCTGAAGTGAAACAGCGTTCTTGGTTTGTATTTGACATTTTACTGCTCTCTGCTTTTAAGGCAATTTATACTCTGACTGCGACAGATTGCAGTCACTTGTACAGAAGGCTTGCATTCTTTGTTTTACTGGTGGTGTATGCTAGCATGTTTTATTAACATTACCTGCATCGTTCAGAATAATTGTGTAATTGCAGGAAACATAGCAAAAGGCATGGTGTGCCTCTATGTAGCTCTGCACAACTGTGCACCGTGCATAGCACTTTGGTAAGTAGAATACCTTTTCAATAAAGTTTATTGGTGGTTAAACAACTTTGCTCCAAGCAACAAAAATGTATTCCAGATTTCTAACATAAAACCAGACACTAAGAAACTGGTATCACTTCATCAAGCCCATCCATCACAATAACACATTTTTGAATAGTAAATTAATTACTAAATGTAGGTTTATAAGTCTCTTGCACAGAGACTATAAACTATAAAAAGCTTGTATTACAATATCAAGATAATACAATTTTAGCTAATTAAACAAAAAAAAACAAAAAATTGAATAAATGTTTAATATTTTTACATCTAAGCTAGGGGCGCTGATGATAAGTTTATGGAACCAAGGGGGCAGTGGCTAGAAAAAAATTAGGAACCACTCCACCCCTTACCTAGACCAAGATAATAAAGTTCTGTTGTCATGAACAGAAAAGCTCTGCGTGCGGTAGTGGTGGAGGATATATATGAAAGGCAAACCATTTGTACTATGTGGATATATATAGTACTGAGGCACAAATATTGATTTTTAATTTATATTTTACCAATAGACATCTATTTTTTTGTTTGCTTGTCAATTAAATTTTATTTATCTGTGGAATAAAATGTCTGTTTAATAAAACTGTTTCTATAGTCTCTGATGAGTTCTGAAAGTAAGTTCATCTCTCACCTAGGAAACAAGCAAGCATCCTACTGGTAATAATAAAAGGCAATCCTCGTTAACAATCATAATAATTACAGATTGACATGAGATGCAATGCACATTAAAGGGACAGTCAAATCAAAATTAAACTTGCATGATTCAGATAGGACATGTCATTTTAATTAACTTTCCAATTTACTTTTATCATCAATTTTGCTTTGTTCTTTTGGTATTCGTTGTTGAAACCTAAACCTAGGTAGGCTCATATGTTAATTTCTAAGCCTCCTATCTCAGTGCATTTTGACAGTTTTTCACAGATAGACAGTGTTAGTTCATGTGTGTCATATAGATAAAGATCACTCCCGTGGAGTTATCTAAGAATCAGCCATGATTGGCTAAAATGCAAGTCTGTCAAAAGAACTGAAATAAGCGGCAGTCTGCAGAGGCTTAGATACAAGGTAATCACAGAGGTAAAAAGTGTGTTAATATAACAGTGTTGGTTATGCAAAACTGGGGAATGGTTAATAAAGGGATTATCTATATTTTTAAACAATAAAAATGTTGGTGTAGACTGCTACACTGTTCCTTTAAAGGGACATGAAACCCATCATTTTTCTTTTATGATTCAGAATATAAAATTTTAAACAACTCTCCAGTTTATTTTTATTATCAAATTTGCTCTAGTATTTTTTGTTAAAGGAGCAGCAATATACTACTGGGAGCTAGCTGAACACATCAAGTAAGTTAATAAAAAAAGACATATATGTGCAGCCACCAATCAACAGATAGATCCTAGTAGTGCATTGCTGCTCCTGAGCCTACCTAGGTATGCTTTTAAACAAAGAATACCAAGTGAACAAAGCAAATTAGATCATAGAAGTAAATTGGAAAGTTGTTTAAAATTCCATGCTCTATCTGAATCATGAAATAAAATGTTTGGGTTTCATATTCCTTTAAGTCTCCCCCTAACCAGGAAACAGCTGTACTCTTAATAAGAATAATATAAAGTGATAAACCTAGAGATTTTGGTTTATCAACCATTTTGGAAATATTTTATCCCATGACCTCAGAAATAGTTTATGTTCTGGCATTCCAATTGCTGCCCAAATTATAATTTTCCAAGATCACATTACTGTGGATTTAAACTAAAAAGAGGAGAGCTTGGGGAGGTTACATATAATATATAAAACCATTTGCAAAGTATGGTTCTGCATACTGAAGGATTGTAATATAAGTGTTGATTTATGAGTCGGTAGAATATGAAATGTTTCCTAAACAATGACTATTCTAAAACCTCAGCAGAACTATCAAATATGTATTAAAGCCATGGTCTGATATGCTGGAAGCCAAGTAAGATAATAAATACAACACAATGCATAGCTGCTCTATTCCCCAAATCTCTTAATTTATACTGCTGACTAAGGCTTTTTGCTACCACATCAATGAGCTTTTGTAGTTTTACGGTGCATTGAGGAATTTTCATTGGAATTTGGAAAGGTACATTTTTCAAAGCATATGATAAACATCTAATAAATATCATACATATGACATGCAGCAGACACTAGAGACAGTTTAGATTTCCTTTTTAATAATTCATCTACACTGTTTTTTAATCACTAAACTATAGGCAGAGGAAGGTGAAGAGTGGACCCTATCCATGGTTCCAAGGGCAAATTAAAATAAAATAAACACAGATATTTTGGCATATCAAAGGTTCATGCAGCAATTCTATAACTGGTTAATTCAAAAGAATATTTTCTTGTGAGTTTATACAAATCAAAAGGACTAGATCTAGGGATGTTGTTACATGAATCTTCTATTTAAAAAAATAAATAAATTGTGAGGCGGAGCTTGGCCAGGAAGATGGCAGCAAAGTGAGAAAGCTCTGTGTTATTGCAGACCATCCACCTCACCCAGACTCCTTACAATACAGGGAACACCATTGCCGAGAAGTGCAATATGCACTGACTCCAACAGGGCTCATCCGACGGGCAAATCAAAACTGCAACGCTCACTCCGGAGCGCACAAAGAAGGGCCTACTATCACAGACCGCAGCCATCACTCCTAACGCAGCATCACGCAGATTGTTCATCTGCTGGTAGGCCACAGCGCACAACCTACCCTCAATAACAAACAGTGCCTATCTTACCAGGCATGTATTGCCAGAGATCCACCTAAGAGACACCGTTAGAGGGACATACGGCTGCCATTCCTGAAACAACGTGGCACGGCCTATAAGAAAATAGAGTAAATGAAAGCTCTCTAACAGTCAGAGAGCTCGACGCATCGCTGAATCCTAAGAATCCACCGAACAGTGCATGTATGTATATATATCTACTAAGCAATTAAACATACCATCTGCCTAATGTGCTACATCCACAGTTGTCTAACGTGTGGCTCTGGACTCTCAAAATAACTTCATGTGCTCACACTGCAAACATATCAATGAAAACAGCAAGCAGAGATCACCACCTTCTATATCAGTAACACAGTAACTGATTATATATATATATATATATATATATATATATATATATATATATATATATATATATATATATATGGGATCCATTATTACACTGCAGCACTGCTTAATATGCTACACCCACAGTTCTCCAAATGTAGCTCTAGACTCTCACAATAATTGTATTTGTTTAAACTACAAATATATTAATGAAAATATCAAGCAGAGATTGCCACCCTCTATACCAGTAATGCAGCTATTGATAATTTAAATATATAAGAGATCCACTACTGCACTGCTACACTGCTAACTCTACATTATATTAAAAAAAAACAACTTAAAAACGAAAAGAAAAAGTTAGCAGACACCAAATATACTATTACAAAATAGTTCAAGGATCTCCAGATATTGTATCATGGCGGTGAAAAAATCCTCCAAAGCAAATAAAGCCCTGAAGACCCAATCCTCCACTTTTGTCTCTGTCAGTGTATTTTTTCAACCACAAGAAACCATACCAAGGGACACTGCAGAGTCTCAGACACAGAAGGACAACACTATAGGCACTAATCCTACCAATGTAGCCATAACAGCAGACTACGCTGAACAACTGAAAGCTAGCATCGCAAACTTACCCAATAAAGCTCATTTTGACTCCTTGAAAACTCTTATAATGTCTGAGTTAACATCCATACACAAGGAAATTAATGAAATTGGACAAAGAGTGGAAGAAGTAGAGGATATACAAGACACTATAAATGAAATGCTAAGCAATATTAGCACACAAACATCCATACAAGACTCCAAAATAGATTCACTTCAAGAAAAAGTGGAGGACCTTGAAAATAGGAGCTGCAGAAATAACCTCCGGATAAGAGGAATTCCAGAAAATGTACAGCTGCCAGACCTACAAGCTTTATTTCAATTCATCAAGGCTGATCCCCAAGTGCAACCCATAGAATTGGAAAGAGCTCACAGAGCCCTCAGAGCGGCATTACCTAACTCTCCACCCTGCAATGTTATAATGCACTTCCTAAAATACAAAGATAAAGAAGAAATATGGCTCAAGGCCCGCCAAACACTTCAAATCCAATATTTGGACCACACTATACAAATTTTTATGGACCTATGCCCCATCACGATTCAAAAGAGAAGAGAGATACTTACTAAAGCATTACAAGAAAAAAACATCAAATACAGATGGGCTTTCCTTTTAGCCTAATCGTTACCAAAGATGGCACTACCCACATCTACAAAGGTCAGAAGGATCTGGACTTTTTCACGAAAGGCTTAGGCCTAACAATAGAAGAAAAACAACTAGGACTCCCTATAGGACACCCACAAACCTTCTCTGAGGAACAACTGAAAGCTACGGAACACTCTCTACGTTGGCACAAAGTCTAATACAGAAAATGCAAGGACAGGACACCCACCTCTCCTCAATTGAGTCTTGGTAAACAGATAACCTGAAACATCCAATGTAGGACTGTGGTGAGATAATAACTTTTAGTATAAGTATCCTATATTTAGAGTACTGGACAGTCAAAAGACTATAGATCTCACACTTTATGTTGAAAGTTCAAATATATGGTTTCCACAGATATAGCATATTTCTGCTCAATCTTACTCATCAACTAGTTGTTAGTCAATATATATTTAAATCTACAGCTTTATGTCTTCCAAGTGTTAAAGGGATTATTTAATGTACTGTTGCAATATTATCTGCACTGTGATTATTATATTCTCAGTATTAGTTCTAAAAATACTTAATATGTAAAGGTGAGGAGGCCCAACTGCCTAACACTCCTCCCACCTGATAAGAGATACCATTCTTATCGATTGTTGAAATTGTTATGTTTAATAAGTTTATTCATTATTTCTTTGTTTATTTAGTTTTTTTGGTTCAATATGTTATCAACACCATTCATAAGACTACTTTCAAATACCCAATGTTACACGACACAGCAGGTCACAAACTCAACTACTCACAAAAATCAGATATTACCTAACCAAACGGGCAAACTTCTAATACTCCCACATAGTAACGCAACCTTATTACCCACATGATGACTACCATACAAAAATCAAACAGTCTTCCTGACAATTAACACTAAAGTTCTAAATAGCCCAAATAAGAGTAACGTGGCCTTAAGAGACTTCAAACATCAAAATGGAGATATATTTATACGAGACACACTTTGTCCAAGGGAGGGAACCCAAGACTGTTCAGTACAAATTTGGGGAATCATACTATCCCATAAAGTAAAGAAAAATGGCGTTGGTATATTAGTCAAGAAAAATATACCATTCAAACTATCCAAGAAAATTAAAGACACAGAAGGCTGTTTCCTAATTCTCATAGGCACACTCTTAAATAGTCAAGTTACCCTAGTGAATATTAATGCACCAAATTCTAATCAAGATACATTTTTTAAGAAACTTACAAATGTCCTTCTTGAAGAAGGCAAAGGATCACGTATAGCTTGTGGTGACTTTAATACTGCACTTAACCCAACTCTAACATAAATAATAGAGTTAGAACTTGCCTAATAGACTTAGTATTACAAGATGTGTGGAGAACCACACACCCTGAAGACAGGTCATATACTTTCTACTCCTCACCTCACAATAGCCATTCACGCATTGACTATGTTATGATTGATGTTACCAGCCTCATAACAGTAAAAAATATAGCCATCCAACCCAGAGTCTGGTCCGATCACTACATGATCAATTGTGCACTTGCATGGCCCACCGCCCCACTCACTTCAAACTACTGGAAGCTAGTTCATTATATACTAGATGACCCACTCTATTATTCAAAAATTTTAAAAAACACTATATATTATTTCAAACTCAATCTAGGTACAGTACAAGACAATAGAATACTATGGGAAGCCCACAAGGAAGTAATTAGAGGTAAACTTATGAGTATTAAGGCTCACCAGGTTAAATAAAATAAAGCAAAACTAAAGGTAATCTTAGACAAGATTGAAGAGTTAGAATTAGCCCAACAATTAGACCCTTCTAACCTAACTTTACGGGAAGAACTAGAAAATCATAGAACACAAGCCAAATCCTTTCTAGAGTAAGAAACAGGCGCTTTAGTTACAACAAACAGATTATGTTGGGTATAATAAATGCAGTAGAATTTTCGCACAAAAGCTAAAGTGCAGAACACATAAATCCTACATACTAGAGATAAAAGGCAAACAACCAAAAACACTCCGCATCTGAATAAATAGCCGAATCCTTCAGGACTTACTATGACTCTCTATATAACGAAGCAACTCCATATACAGTATTAGTGACCAACTCTGACCCAACTAAACAGCAGCAAATTGAAAAATATCTAGATAAATTAAAATTCCGCTGATTAACTAGAGACCAAGCCAACTCTCTTAACAAACCTTTAGTAGGGAAGAAATAGAAAAGGTCATAGGAAACTTGCCATCTGGTAAAGCACCAGGCCCAGATAGATTCACAAACTACTATTATAAAAAATTCAAAGAACACTTAATCCCACATCTCCTAGCCCTCTATAATTCCCTATCTGAAGTCAATCCATTCCCAACACAAGCTGTAGGAGGCACTTATTTCTGTCATTCCCAAACCAGGAAAAAGCCCAGATAAAGTAGAAAACTACAGACTCTTTTCATTATTAAATTAAAATTAGGTTTTATACCCTCTAGAGAAGCAAGGGACAACACTGTTAGGGCCCGACAAATTATAGAATACGCCTCAACCAAACAAATCCCACTGGCTATAGTGCCAAGGGACGCGGAGAAGGCGTTCAACCACGTATGTTACCCCGTACGCTAAAGTTATAATAAACGGCACTCTATCCCAACTTTTTTATTTAACAAATGGCACTAGGCAAGGATGCCCCCTATTCGCATGCCTCGTAGAAGCATTGGCCATACAAATTAGATCCCTCAGAGATATTGAAGGGTTACAGATATCTAACTCTACACACAAAATAATGCTATATGCCGATGACATATTGTTTTACTTAACAAACCCCGCCAAATCCATCCCTTTTCTACTGCACACATTTTCAGAATTTATCACAGTCTCTAATTTCCTTATTAATGAATCCAAATCAGAAATCCTGAACATTTCTTTCCCCCTCCAGATGTACCACAAATAAAACAAATATGCTCATTCAAGTGGCAACACAAAAAGATGAAATATCTAGGAATCTTTCTGACTCCAACCATAGAAGATATTTTTGAGACTAATTATAAAAATTTACAAAAGACACTGATTATAGAGATGTCCTCCTGGTGCTCGCGTAACATATCGTGTCTAGGAAGAATCAATGCATTTAAAATGAACATACTCCCAAAAATGTTATATCTTCTACAGACCCTCCCAATCCCCCTTCCGAATAATTTCCTTATCACTTTACAAAACCAAATCTTTGAGTACATTTGGAATAAAAACCTGCTAGAATTAACAAGCACATTATGTGTCTCCCATTTGCAAAAGGGGGCATGTGAGTACCCAACTTGATTAAATATAGACAAGCGATCTTTATACAGAGAATCTTAGATTGGTTCTCTAACTATGGTAAAAAAGCATGGGTAAAAATGGAACATGATATTGCTGGCAAAACACACTTAGGTGCCTTATGCTGGGGACCTAAAATCACCAAATTAAGCCAATCAGAATACATTTAAATTATACGAGAAACCTACTCTATTTGGGAAAGACTACTGTTAGAATACCCGCTACTGTCTAGTAGTCCTTCCCCCTCAACTCCTCTCACAGATAACAACGCATTCCCTCCAGGGTTGGGCAACATAGGATATCTAACTAAGAAAACAAACAGATCTCTAATGACATATCACCTAGGAAATGAACAGAGGTGGTTTACAGTAGACAAATTGAAGAAAAAAATGGTTAGCCTTCCTACAAGACTGGTTCAAACTACACCAGTGTCACTCCTAGATCTCCCGACACCTGGAGAGAAGAAACATGATGAGACCCTAACTCAATTTGAATCCTTATGTTGTGACTTTGTACCAATTAAACACGCTCTATCACTAATAAACTCTATATTACAAACCCAAACCCTTGGACATACTCCATACTATATTAACATATGGGAACACGAACTAGGCATAGACATCTCCCCCCAAGACATGAAATGAATGTTTGCAAATATCACTAAATCTACAGTTTCTAGTAGAATGCCTTAATTTTTACCATTTCGACTGTGTTAATCTATTTGTATTTTGACCTGTTTTATTGTTTAGTTTTAACCTTGATATTAGATATATCATGGATCCATGTTAGTGACAGGCCATGTTAATGTTAGTGATAGGCCATTTTATCTATGTTTTTATATGATACACTTCATTCCCTGTTTTCTTTTCATTAAATTGTGATTCCTTTTATATATAACTTGAGTTGTTTAACATTTTCAGCCTATTAAGCTTTTAGCGCTCACTCCCTCCTTTGTTATACTTTTAGCTATCTGAAGTCCGCTAGGGGACTTTTTTGGTAGTGAGCTTTAGGCAACCCATATAGCGCTTGGGATACTATATTTATATATACACTTATATACACATACCTACATACACATAAATATATATATACACACACGGTATATATACACTTATATAGACATACCTACATACACATAAATATATATATATTGATATATGCAGCACTTTCATACATTTTGAAGCATCCTTTTTCAGAAAAAAGACAGATAAAAGATCAGATTATCATGTCCATTAAAATAGACCGTAAACTGTTTTATTGTTTAGTTTTAACCTTGATTTTAGATATATCATGGATCCATGTTAGTGACAGGCCATGTTAATGTTAGTGATAGGCCATTTTATCTATGTTTTTATATGATACACTTCATTACCTGTTTTCTTTTCATTAAATTGTGATTCCTTTTATATATAACTTGAGTTGTTTAACATTTTCAGCCTATTAAGCTTTTAGCGCTCACTCCCTCCTTTGTTATACTTTTAGCTATCTGAAGTCCGCTAGGGGACTTTTTTGGTAGTGAGCTTTAGGCAACCCATATAGCGCTTGGGATACTATATTTATATATACACTTATATACACATACCTACATACACATAAATATATATATATACACACACGGTATATATACACTTATATAGACATACCTACATACACATAAATATATATATATTGATATATGCAGCACTTTCATACATTTTGAAGCATCCTTTTTCAGAAAAAAAAAAAACAGATAAAAGATCAGATTATCATGTCCATTAAAATAGACCGTAAACTGAACTTCGCAATTTATTTTTAAATGTGCTTTGTTCTTTTGATATCTTTTGTTGAAGAGAAGGATTGGGAGCGGCAATGCACTACTGGGAGCTGAACACATCTGGTGAGTCACCAATCAACAGCTAGCTCCCAGTAGTGCACTGCTGCTCCTGAGCATACCTAGGTATATTTTTCTACAACGAATACAAAGAGAAAACACACATTTTATAATAGAAGTAAATTGGAAAGTTGTTAAAGGGGCAGTAAACCTACACAATAATGTTATAGAATTCTGCACATAGTGCATAATTATATAAAAAAAAATTTAGTGCCAAGTTTATAAAACAAAGTATTTCAAAGAATTTTTAGCAAGAACTTAGAATTTTGTATTAGGCCGCTCCTGGCTCTACTGAGCGGGTCTATTATTTACCTAAGCGCATAGCGACACGCTGTCTAGTCACAGCCACCCGATCATGCCATTAAACTCAATGGTATGGTCTGTTAGCGGGAGCGAGTTACATTGAGTTTAATGGCGCAATCGGGTCGGCTGTGATTAGACAGCGTGCCGATATGCGCTTAGATAAATAACAGACCTGCTCAGTAGAGCCAGTAGCGGCCTAATACAAAATTCTAAGTTCTTGCTAAAAATTCTTTAAAATACTTTGTTTTATAAACTTGGCGCAAAAATAATGTTATATAATTATGCACTATGTGCAGAATTATACAACATTATTGTGTAGGTTTACTGCCCCTTTAACCATGGCATACTTGATCAGAATCATGAAAGTTTAATTTTATTCTTGCCCAAAATTCCTTATCTAACTTGCACACAATATGCACAAACTACTATTTGAGATAATCTGTAATATACAATAGAGTCACATATGCCAGTTTACCAAATTACAAATATGATTTTGCAATATAGAAGAGTCAGATACCACAGTATGCAAACAAATATATACATAAGACCAACCCCTTTTGCAGTGGTTAAACACATATGTTAGAGCATGGGGTATCAAGCTCATTGTTTCCAGATGTGTTTGGCCCAGAGTTCTTCTCCCATGGGAGACACTTGAACAGAGTGCTCTGGAACTGGATATACTAGAAACAGGAAGTGACATTTACCCAACTTGTAGTGCCTGGTAGGTGCATACACAGTGTATATTTATCTTGTGAGTGAAGTGATCATTCTGAAACTGAATAAAAAGTGACATTTTTCCAAGCAGTGCATAATAGGAGTCTACACTGGACAATGCATGCTTGTCTTTATATTTATCTTGTAAGTGCCTATATAGAACATCAACTTGTTACACCTCTAAGGACCCTAGAAAAAGGATGGCCCAAATTAATAATTTTCCTAATAAACAAGGGAGGGCCAGATTAAACGATTTTGAGGGCAGCATACGGCCCCAGGGGCCGGTACTTTGAGACGGTTTGTGCATTAAAATGTCCCTTTAATTGTGGTGTTACTTTCCTATGGTAAAATAATACCTGGCTTTTGCGTGTTTAAATTCAGGCAGACTCTGTATGGCAGCAGGCAGGTACCATGCAGAATGCTACAATTACCTAATACCTATGCATTTCTACAAGCCATTTTAATTACTTCCACTGGTCTCAATTTCCAGTTGCTATTCTGGTATTAATTCTGGAGTTATCTTTATGCCCACACTTCCTCCCTGTGCCGTTTGCTTTTGCAACTTTCTAATTTGAATTGTCTTTGCTTGTTCAGTAAATACAATACCAGTAATTTCTCTTCTTTTTCCTGTTAAAGGATCAAACACTTCATGATATTAGTGAAAGCACATCCTGTTTCAATTTAGTAAATTGTGGAAACATAAATGACACTGTGTACGTGTTATTAAACAACTAGTGTGCGTGCATTAGTGTTTTTTTTTATTTCCTTAACCCTTTCATGACAGGGTCATTTTGTCTACATCGGAACAACTTCCGATGTAGACAAATCCAAATCCAGCGATCGTGCACGTGATCGCAAGATTTCAATGATGGGATCGGGTCAGGGGGTGTCCCTATGAAGCTAGGCACGCCCTCCACGCCCTCCAAAGCACGTTCCCATCTAAAGCCCGGCGCGGTTAGGATGGAATAGAACGCCGCAATGGCATTAAAAGGTTAAAAAAGTGCATTAGGAAAATGCTGTGTGTGCTAGTTCATTTTATTATAGCACTATTGCTTGCATATAACTGTGGGATAGATCAAAATGCCCTAAAAAACTTATCTAATGGTTTTTAACAGAAAATGATCATTAAAGGGACATAAAACACACATTTTTTTCCTTCATGATTCAGAAGGAGCATGCAATTTTAAATAACTTTTCAATTTGTTTCTGTTATCTAATTTGTTTTGTTCTCTTTGTATTCTTTGTTAAAAAGAATACCTATGTAGCGCTCAGAAGCTACTGATTGGTGGCTGCACATGTATGCCTCTTGTCATTGGCTTTGAGCTATCTCCCAGTAGTGCATTGCTGCTCCTTCGACAAAGGATACCAAAAGAATGATGCAAATTAGATAATAGAAATACATTGGAAAGTTGTTTAAAATTGTATGACCTATCTGTATCATGAAAGAAAAAAAAATGGGTTTCATGTCCCTTTAACCCCTTAATGACCGGACCATTTTTCAATTTTCTTACCCTTAATGACAATGGCTATTTTTACATTTCTGCAGTGTTTGTGTTTAGCTGTAATTTCCCTCTTACTCATTTACTGTACCCACACATATTATATACCGTTTTTCTCGCCATTAAATGGACTTTCTAAGGATACCATTATTTTCATCATATCTTATAATTTCCTATAAAAAAAAATATAAAATATGAGGAAAAAATTGAAAAAAACACACTTTTTCTAACTTTGACCCCCAAAATCTGTTACACATCTACAATCACCAAAAAACACCTATGCTAAATAGTTTCTAAATTTTGTCCTGAGTTTAGAAATACCCAATGTTTACATGTTCTTTACTTTTTTTGCAAGTTATAGGGCCATAAATACAAGTAGCACTTTGCTATTTCCAAACAACTTTTTTTCAAAATTAGCGCTAGTTACATTGGAACCCTGATATCTGTCAGGAATACCTGAATATCCCTTGACATGTATATATTTTTTTTTAGAAGACAACCCAAAGTATTGATCTAGGCCCATTTTGGTATATTTCATGCCACCATTTCACCGCCAAATGTCATCAAATAAAAAAAAAAGTTCACTTTTTCACAAATTTTGTCACAAACTTTAGGTTTCCCACTGAAATTATTTACAAACAGCTTCTGCAATTAAGGCACAAATGGTTGTAAATGCTTCTTTGGGATCCCCTTTGTTCAGAAATAGCAGACTTATATGGCTTTGGGGTTGCTTTTTGGTAAGTAGAAGGCCGCTAAATGCTGCTGCGCACCACACGTAAATTATGCCCAGCAGTTAAGGGGTTAAATTAGGTAGCTTGTAGGGAGCTTGCAGGGTTAATTTTAGCTTTAGGGTAGAGATCAGCCTCCCACCTGACACATCCCACCCCCTGATCCCTCCCAAACAGTTCTCTTCCCTCCCCCACCCCACAATTGTCCCCGCCATCTTAAGTACTGGCAGAAAGTCTGCCAGTACTAAATAAAAGGAGTTTTTCTTTTTTTTAATAAAAAAAAATAAAATGTTTTAGCTGTGATGGACTCCTGCCTTAGCCCCAACCTCCATGATCCCCCCCCCCCCCCAGCTCTCTAACCCTCTCCCCTACCTAATTGCCGCCATCTTGGGTACTGGCAGCTGTCTGCCAGTACCCAATTTGCCCCCCAAAAAAGTGTTTTTTTTATTATCTTTTATTACCATTTTAATTTTTTCTGTAGTGTAGCAGCCCCCCACAATACCCCAACCCCCTCCCCCTCCCAGATCCTCATATATTTACTTTTTCCCCCCTCTTCCCACTCATTGGTGTCAGTGTGGGTAGGTAATCGCGCGCGCGCACGCGCATGCGCGCCCCCGCACGCTCCCGGCACCCGGCGTGCACATTGCACTTACAGGAGCCGGATGCCGGGTAGCGATGGGCCGCCCACCCGCCTCCCTGTTGCGCTACCACCCACCAACGAACCGGCACCATCGCTACCGGTGCAGAGAGGGCCACAGAGTGGCTCTCTCTGCATCGGATGCTTTCTAAAGGGTATTGCAGGATGCCTCAATATCGAGGCATAACTGCAATACCCTGAGAGCTGCTGGAAGCGATTGCGATCGCTTCCAGCACTCTCTTAGACAAGTGACGTACCAGGTACGTCCATTGTCACTAACTGCAAGTTTTTGCAGGACGTACCTGGTACGTCACTTGTCATTAAGGGGTTAAAGTCTATGAGGATCTATGTAGATAAATAATTTGATACTTCTTCTAAAGGATTGTGGTCAACCCCTGCAAATGGCTTAAACACATAGTTAAAGGACCAGTAAATACTTTAGATTTGTATAATCAACAAATGCATGATAACAAGACAATGCAATAGCACTTAGTCTGAACTTCCAATGAGTAGTAGATTTTGTTCTGACAAACTTCAAAGTTATGTTTATTACCACTCCCACTGCATCATGTGACAGCCATCAGCCAATCACAAATGCATATAGTATAGTCTGTGAATTCTTGCACATGCTCAGTAGGAGCTGATGACTCAAAAATTGTAAATATAAAAAGACTGTGCACATTTTGTTAATGGAAGTAAATTGGAAAGTTGTTTAAAATTGCATGCTCTATCTGAATCATGAAAGTTTAATTTTGACTTGAGCGTCCCTTTAAAGTCAGCTCCAGAGCAGGAATACACTACTAGGACCTAACTGAACACATCTGGTGAGCCAATGAAACAAGGCATATGTCTGTAGCCACCTTTCACCAACCAGTAAGTAGTGTATTGATGCTCTTGAACCTACCTAAATATACTTCTCAACAAAGAATACCAAGAGAACAAAGTCCATTTGACAACAATAACAAATTGCATCATCTGTCTGAAAAACAAAAGTTTAATTTTGACTTTTCATGTTCTTTTAAAGATTTAATAATATTTACAACCATTTTTGTTGCATGCTGTGATGTTTATTGTTTGTCTAAATACTTTCTAGCTCAAAAAGTGTGTGGAATATACAGATGAACTCAAAGAGTGTTGTTCAATGGTCTTGTTGCAGGGGTGGAAATCCTGGCCCTGCACACCCTGAAATCTGAGGGGCCGCTTTTCAGGGCTGTTGGGCCTCTGCATGGCCGCATCACCTGCTGGGGAACAGTGTCAGGAAGCAGAGGGAGGTCAAGGAGCGTGCATGGCGCATCTTGCAAGGCGACTACGCTGCAGACCAGGCAGCAGGGGGGGGTCCTAGAACAACAATTGCTGTGAGGCCTAAAAAAAATTGTTCCGCCCCTGCTTATGTCACTGCTTTATATGGTTATTATTGTAAAACTCAAGGATTATTTTCAAATTTGATGCAAAGCATTTCCCAATATATTTGTATATTACACAAAACTCATATTCTCCTACACGCAAATGCCATCAGTTCCATCTATGTCATATGTGACATCAGTTTGGAACAAAAGTGATTGACAAATGCTATGACCTACAAAAAAATCAGTATTATTATTATTAGCAGGTATTTGTAGAGCGCCAACAGATTCCGCAGCGCTGTAAACATAGTCGGTATACAGGATAGCTTTTGTAGGGGTCAAGTGGGTAGAGGGCCCTGCCGAGAGTTTCACTGTTGTAGTCGGCTCTTATGAAGCGATCTGTAAACAGCTGGGCCCATAGACTTACATTCTAAGGGATTCAAGGGGAAAGCAATGGAGTTAGGAAAGGTTAGTGTTGGTTGTATGCATCCCTGAATAGTAGAGTTTTTAGGGAGTGCTTGAAGCTGTTAAAACTAGGGGAGAGTCTTATGGAGCGAGGCAGGGAATTCCACAAGATGGGGGCCAGTCTGGAGAAGTCCTGTAAACGGGAATGTGAGGAAGTAACAAGGGAGGAGGAGAGGAGGAGATCCTGAGCTGATCGAAGGGGACGGGAGGAAGAGTATCTAGAGACAAGTTCTGAGATGTAGGGGGAGCAGTGCAGTTGAGAGCTTTATATGTCAGAGTGAGGATTTTATGTTAAATCCTAGAGGCAAGAGGAAGCCAGTGAAGGGATTGGCAGAGAGGTGCAGCAGATGAAGAGCGACGAGTAAGGAAGATGAGCCTGGCACAGGCATTCATAATGGATTGTAAAGGAGCTATACGGCAGCTAGTTAGACCAGAGAGGACGGAGTTGCAGTAGTCGAGGCGGGAAAGGATGAGAGAGTGGATTAAAATATTGGTTGTATCTTGTGTAAGGAAATGTCTAATTTTAGCAATGTTTTTAAGGTGGAAGCGGCAGGCTTTAGTCAAGGACTGAATGTGAGGAGTGAAGGAAAGATCTGAGTCAAGTGTGATCCCAAGACATTGGGCATGCGGGGTAGGGGTAATGATGGAATTATCAACAAAAATAAGGAGTTCAGTTTTGGAGAGATTTAGCTTAAGGTAGTGAGAGGACATCCAAGATGAGATGTGAGAAAGACAGTTAGTGACACGGGTTAGTAAGGAAGGAGGTAGGTCTGGTGCAGAAAGGTAGATTTGGGTGTCATCGGCATACAAATGGTATTGAAACCCATGGGACTTTATTAAGGAACCTAGTGATGACGTGTAGATTGAAAAGAGAAGGGGACCAAGGACAGAGCCTTGAGGTACCCCAACAGAAAGTGGTAACGGGGCAGAGGATGCTCCGGAGAAGGCTACACTAAATGTACGGTTAGCCAGATAGGAAGAGAACCACAAGAGAGCTGTGTCACAGATGCCGAAGGATTGGAGGGTTTGGAGCAGAAGAGGGTGGTCAACAGTGTCAAAGGCTGCAGACAGGCCAGGGAGGATAAGCAGAGAGAAGTGGCCTTTGGATTTTGCTGTAAGTAGGTCATTGGTAGCCTTGACAATTGCTGTCTCTGTAGAGTGATGGGAACAAAATCCAGATTGCAGTGGGTCAAAAAGAGAGTTTAGGGGGGGCGGAGCCAACCGTCATGGAGAACAAACGTGTATGAGCAGAGCTCCTGCTTAAAAGATTAAAAAGATGGAAATACTTTAATCCTGCAAACCCTGACTTTCTTTATTAGAGTCTAGTACCTTCTGTACGTTTATAAGGGGGAATGAGAATGGAGGAAAGACTATCTGGAGGATATATGAAACGCTAATGTTTTTTAATGTCGCCACGCGGTAAACACTGAACTCCTATTTTCTGGGCCATTCTTCTTAAGCACCTAACGATCAAAGAGGATCTAGCTGTCTACATTCTATTCTTTCTCGGACCTCTGGAGGGGCAAACCTATGGACTATTGGCTTCATATCTGTGGCGCAATATTACACAATGTTTCCTTTAGAGATCTCCTCCGGATTCATGGAGGCTCTTAGATGCCTACTTGACAGGCATCATGCTGCCCTGGAACATTTGTTATTTCAGACCCCCAATCACAGTAGTGCTCACTTGTTCCACCACCGCATCCAATCGGAACTTGCTGAGATGGAGTATGGGTTATGTGGTGTCCAGGGGCCCCGGCGCTCACTGCCTATCTCTGGTACAGTTTTGAAAAATACAAAGCCGGATAAGCGGAGTTTGCCTCTATGGCGGGGGGACAGCGTGGCTAAGAGCATAGAAGGAGAGGCTGAATATTGCGCTACTCTAACCCAAGCACGCAGCGCTACTATTATACAGCCACAGAAGATTGGGAAGCATATTCACATTGAGAGCACAGCACAAAATAATACACGGATGGTCGACATTACACGGAAGCTAATCTCGAATCCCTCTTTAGCTTCTCTGCAACTACGAAAGCACGCTGGGAAAGATGGTAAAACACGGAAGCAAGTCTGGAACTCCTTGTTAGCTATGCTACAATCCCAGTCATCTACCTACATCGGTACTGGCCCAGAGGTTGGCATAATTGATCCTGACACTATCTCTGCAAGAGATTTACATGCATGGCCACTCTTGCAGCACTTACCTTGCTGTCTCCATTATGCAGTTGGTGTTGGGTAAAGTAATGATGTCTCCCTTAGTAGGTGGGAGATGAAACTTTTGAACATTCAAGATTTCCCCCCATCGAACTTTGTGGCATAGGACTTATGTTATTACTAAAATATATATCTCGACACATAAGGCCATCACTGATGTTATTATAGTTACACGAATACTACAATAGTTATTGATTATCTGCAATGTTTTAAGTCCCTAGGGAAATTTGTATTTTCTGTTTGGAATACTGGACTCATTCTTCCATATATCCTCTATACATGACGACTAGGGAGTCTGATGCTAAGATTGGTTCATTCCAATCTGTCGATATGAGGGTAATGCAGTTTCAAACAAGAGTCCTTCTTATATTTTAATGCTACCCCCTACCATATATGCTAATTCAGGTTCTTATGTCTGTTATATCTGATGTGATTGTAATTTTGATATACACCCAGAAGTCTAGATGTTTTTATGAATGTATACATGTCTATGCTACCCTACAACACTGAAGCCAGTTTTCTCCGTACACTAAGCACCTATTAGCTATTATATATATTTGCCTGCCCTCCTTTTCAATCGCAACAAATCTCTAAG
Source organism: Bombina bombina (assembly GCF_027579735.1). Taxonomy (NCBI): domain Eukaryota; kingdom Metazoa; phylum Chordata; class Amphibia; order Anura; family Bombinatoridae; genus Bombina; species Bombina bombina. Next base: position 1,009,583,611 of record NC_069504.1, on the reverse strand, counting down.
CTCTTAAGTTACCTATTCGATCTAGCTTACTATCATTATCATCCCCTCCCCCCCCCCTCTCTCCCACCACCATAAAGAACCTCCTTTTATAGGAGAACTAACCACGCGGCTTCTCTTTCTTATGCCGCATCTCTAACATAGCTCTTTCCTAATAGCACCTTATGTCTTTACTTCACAACAACCCTTATTGTTCCGCATCCCAACTACCTTCTTTAAATCGGTTACAAATGCTATTTTAATTAGACATATGTTCAAGAGAGATCATTCTTATCACCCTATTCCCTCTAGACATCATTCTTGACGACAGGAGCACCAAAAATGGCTTCTTATATTAAGAGAGGGAAATATTAAAAAGTAGAAAATGAGGTTTCAGTTTTGCCTGTTACATAGAAATATTGAGTTATTGTGTTGGGTTTTCTCATGGATAATCTTTATTTATATGGGATTTTTGCATAGTCACGAACTCCTAAATATTGTCATGGCTTCAAAGAATGTTTCTGAATGATTACGTAACATGTTTATTTGATGATGTTCTGTCAATAACCTCAATAAAACAACTTATTTAAAAAAAAAAAAGAGAGTTTAGTGTAAGGAAGTGGGATAGACGTGCGTAAACTAGCTTTTCGAGGAGCTTTGAGGCAAGAGGGAGTAGGGAAATAGGGCGGTAGTTGGAAGGGGAGGTTGGATCGAGGGAAGGTTTTTTGAGTATAGGTGTGACCAGTGCATGTTTTAGAGATGAGGGAAATATACCAGTGCTGAGGGAGAGGTTGAAAATGTGTGTGAGTATGGGGGTGAGGGTAGAAGAGAGGGAGGGGAGTAGCTGTGAGGGGATGGGGTCGAGGGGACAGGTAGTGAGGTGGGAGGACAGTATAAGGGCACAAACTTCATCCTCATTAACAGGGGAAAAAGAGCTGCATTTTTGGATATTTGGGTTTTGGGTGATTGTGAGCTTTTGAGGGGGTGGGAGATTGGAAGTATGTTGAGAGCTGATTTCACTTCTGATGGAGTCAATTTTGTTGTTGAAGTGGCTGGCAAAATCTTGAGCTGAGAGAGAGGTTGTGTTAGGAGGTGGGGGTGGGTGGAGAAGAGTGTTGAACGTGGAGAACAGACGTTTAGGGTTAGAGGAAAGAGTAGAGATGAGATTAGAGAAATATTGTTGCTTATAAAGATTAAGGGCAGAATAGCAGGAGTTCAGGATGAACTTGTAGTGAAGAAAATCAGCTGAACTCCGAGATTTCCTCCAGTGTCACTCAGCAGTACGGGAGCATCTGCGTAGGTATCGTGTCAGAGGAGTATGCCAGGGCTGAGGATGAGAGTGTGGTTTCTGAGCTAAGGTTGTCAATGACCGATGTAAGGGTGGAATTATACTGGTAGATAGATTGGTCAGGGCAGGAAAAGGAGGTGATGGATGAGAGGAGAGGTTTCAGAGAGCTATTGAGCTGATGCAGATCTAGTGACTTAGTGCTTCTGTGAAGTTTGGTGTGAGGGGTAGAGGGAGGGGGAGTTGTAGGTAGGGAAGTGATGTTGCAAGTTAGGAGATGATGGTCAGAGAGAGGAAAAGGGGAGTTTGTTAAATTTGAAAGAGTGCATTGATAGGTGAAAGTCAGATTAAGGGAATGACCATCTTTGTGAGTGGGAGAGTCAGTCCATTGTGACAGGCCGAAAGAGGAAGTCAGTTGAAGAAGTTGTTTTGCAGAGGAGGCAGTGGGATTGTCAAGAGGGATGTTAAAGTCGCCAAGAATGAGGGCAGGGGTGTCTGAGGAATGGAAATAAGGAAGCCAGGCAGCAAATTGATCTAAAAATTAATTTATAGCAATTCTTGTGCTTGATAAAAGCTGTAATAAATGTATTCATAACTTTTAAATGAAACATTTAAATTTGAATTGTATGCCCCTTTAGAAAGTGATTGAAAATCTAGTATCTGAGAAACTTATTAGCCATTTTCAGCACAATAAATATTCTGCACTGAGTTGACTGTAAAACTGCACACATTTGTTGAAGGTGCCAACTTGTCTTCTGTGTTAATGGTCATGGGATATAGAAACCATTTTTTCTTTAGCACATATAAAATAACGGCATTTATAAAAAAAAATGCATTAACATTTTTGGTTTTAGCTGATATGCTGAATAAATCTGCTTCTTTGATGAATGTTTAATTTTAAGACTTGTGGAGACTTCACCCAATCCACCAATATTGTTATAGGATTTGCTCCTAATTGCCAATAAATTTAAATATAGTAGTATGAACTCTGCACAAATATGCATGCACTCTACAATAAAACATGTTTAAAAAGGATAGTGTAGTCTTTGTTTCATGTATAAAAGGCTTTCAAAATTGAATTCCAGTTCTTGTTTTTTTTTTTTAAATGTTCCTTTCCTGAACTGTTTTTTTTCTTTTTCTCTGGCTTGCAAAGGTGTATCCCAATTTACCAACAGAACTGTGAGAATTGCCCTTGTTAGCCATTGAGTATTAAAGGGACAGTCTACTTGACAATTTTTTATTGTTCAATAAGATAGATTTCCCTTTATTACCGATTCCCCAGTTTTGCATAACCAACACTTTTATATTATTATACTTTTTACCTCTGTGATTACCTTGTATCTAAGCCTCTGCAGACTGTCCCCTTATCTCAGTTCTTTTTACAGACTTGCATTTTAGCCAACTAGTGCTGACTCATGAATAACTCCACAGAAATGAGCAGAATGTTATGTATATAGCACACACAAACTAGCAGTGTCTGGCTGTGAAAAGCTAATAAAATGCACTGAGATAAGAGGCAGCCTGCAGGGGCTTAGAAACAGGCAGATATTTAGAGGTTATAAAGTATATTAATATAACAATGTTGGTTATGCAAAACTGGGGAATGGGTAGTAAAGATCTATCTTTTTAAACAATAAAAAAGTTGACTGTCCCTTTAACAGGAAATACACAAATGGTGCTGTTTTAGCAAAGTCTAACACTGAAGTCCTTAGGATCCGTCTGGGGAGCCAATTTGAAGTGTCAATTGCATATTACCACTAATCAATGGGTTAAAACAGATTTCCAACTTACTACCTATCTATTTTGCTACTTTGTTCAAAAGTATACCTGGGTAGGCTCATAAGCAGCAATTCACTACTTGGCTCCTCATAAATATGCCTCTTGACATTGGCTCTCCAGATTGTTCAGCTAGCTTGCAGTTTTTCATTGCTACTCATGGCTATACACATACAACACTGCAATAATGAAATACACTGTTATGTCCTTTTAAACACATAGAGAAAGGGACCCAAATTGAAAATGCATGCACTTACAAATTAAAGCATGTCATTTAGTTTAATAACTTTTCTGGCAAAAAAAGGTTATAATATATATGCATAGAAAACAAAATTATTATTTTTTCCTGGAAACTAAGCTTCTACACATTTTATATGTGCAGCCAACGATCAGCAAATAGCACCCAGGTGCTGAGCCAACCTAAATGAGCTTTTCAATAAATGATACATAAAGAATGAAGCAAATTATATAGGAAAAGTAAAGTAGAAAGTTGTTTAAAATTGTATGCTCTATCTGAATCGTCAAAGAAAAAAATGGGTTTCCTGCCCCTTTAAATTGTCATAAAATCTGGGAATTGTCGATTTATGAATTTACTGTGCTAAAACAGCATTGCTGGGGGGAAGTGTTGATGGGAAAGCACATACAACTTTTGGGACAGAAGCCAACTGTACAAGTATGTCCTAGTACTTGTCTATCCATAATCCAGGTATAAGTAACATGCACTCTCCAAGACATCGCATTTTTTTACTCTCTTACAATTGTTCTCTATGCTTTAGCACTGGAAGCAAAATCCTCAAGTATTTGTATTACTACACAGAACATTTGGTTTTGATTTAAAACAAATGAACAGGGCTTTTTTTCCAGAATATTATTTTTGTGTCTCCATTTCTGCAACCCTGGCTTAAATCTGTGTTTACTGTTTCTTTTAGATTCAATTGATTCCCTTACAGACAAAAAAAAAGTTATGAAAAGCAGTTTTAGCATTCTACAAGACAGCCTTTTTGTAAGATTAACATTTCTTATGATCATTCCTGACGGAGGATTTACTTACAGAGGCCCTGCAAAAGGATAACCAAAAAAGGGCATGTAGCTAGATTTGGCAGACTGCATGAATTTGGTTTTTTGATGAGTGGCTTCCGGAGCATGCTTAGGGAATGACAGGCATTTCTCAGGCAGGCTAAACCCACCTTGGTCTGAGCAAACTCATTGGCTGTCTATTGGAATAACGGAGGACAATGCAAACCACTGGCTGCCAATTGTAAACATTTGGGATAAGTATTCATTTAGCAACGACTATAGGGAGTGGCCAAGGAAACTCTGGAGTTTTATTCAGTAAGGCTGTGTTTTAAGCAGTCCCTGTGCTCTTCTGCAAGCAGCCACTTATTCCTTTCCAGTACTTCCTTCTAGCTGCAAACGTTTCATCTGTCAGGTAAGGGATTACAATGCAAAGCATCTCTTGCTTACAGGAGTGTGGTATTTTACCTGCTATTGTTGTAGAAATAACAACAGGCTTTTCAGATCCATTGTGAGCAAGCTTATTGAGCTGTAACGGTAGGCAAACCTATAGTTTGTAAATTATAATGGCACTCTGTATATAAATACAACATACTATATACAAGTGTTTTAATATCTTTGTCACTTTTATATGCATCCATTGATATTTTGTGTTAAGGACGCCTGGAAGAAATAACAATACAGTGTATTGTGTGTTAACCCTTTGGCTGACAAAGAAGGCTACAATGTGTTGCAGCCTTCATAGTCAGGTAACCCATTAAAAAAAACTTTTGTATTTCTCTTTATTAGTGATACCATCAAGATATGCAGGGTAAGATCACATTATATTTTAAGCTGAACAATTGGTAGCAATAAATATTAAAGGTGATATTATATTATTGTTGTAACAGTAGGTGCTCATTTTGCAAATGGATTGGGATTTCGTTCAAACTATGTACTTACTGTACTATTCTGTACTATTGCCAAGTACTTAGCTATATGAAGTTTGAAGTGCTACTAGCATCAAAATGTATGCTGGTTATACAAGTAAATTAGGCTACATGGCTATTAAAATCATCTGCAACAATAGGACATCTATTAATAATAATGTTATACAGTATACTATATACATATAACTTCTGTGTATATAAACACATCATGTAAATTAAATAAAAATATAAATATATATACTCTTGTATTATTACTGTCTTGTGTGTCTATCAATTGAAACAATATGCGCATAATATTTCTGTTTTATCTTCATCTTTTAAACATCATATATCTAATAAATTATTTTCCTTTCTATGTGACGATTGCTTTGATATATCTAACAGTTATATTATTATATATAATGGCACCTGAAATATGAAGAAGTGTGCAGAATAATACAATTTACTGGAATGCAACTTTTCGGCTGGAGGAATATGTACTATATTGATTTTTTTTGTAATATTGTGGAATATTTGGGTGGGTTCAACATTAGGAATATCAGTATCCTTATGTCATCCAGACAGATATTCCAGGAAGACAGGAAATAGGTTTGCAACAGTCATTGGGACATGCTGAGGCAGCTCTTACTATGATGCAGTCTGGATGCTTTGTGCAGAACGTATTTGTCTTTTTTGGAATTCCTTGGTTAAAACACTTAGCAGCAGGCAATTTTGTTTTGAAAAGAATGACAGATCTGATAACCTCTAGCTTCACAAAGGTTATCTTACATCTTCTTGGCTGTTTATAAACCTCTAATAGTTTCATTTTTTATGTGTCATATTTTCTTTCTTATTTTTTTTTTCTTATATATTCTGCAACCTACGCAAAGCTGTAGGGAATTTCTACAAAGTATTTAATCTGGTTGCTTTTTTGTTATAGTGCTAAAATATATGTATAAAAAATCCATATAAAAAGTTTTACCATGTGTTGTATAAAAGACTGCAATTTACTTTCATAATTTATTTTTTCCCACTCTTCCTATAATTTAATTGTGTCTAATCCACTACCCCAGAGTGTCCATAATGCATCTGGTGATCCAAATACACAATAGCTTGATCAGTGCAGGAGTTAAAGTTATTTTGTACCTATTCACATAAAGAGGCATTTTAAGGGGTGTGTCATTAGAAAGCAAAACCAAGCAAAATTTCAAAATTACAGCTTTAAAGAATTAATTTTATATGGAGATCTTTTTCAACACATTGTTTAAATTACTGTAATGCCCCTTTTAATCAATCTTAAATTGTTGCAGGTTTAAAGTTACAATAACTTGTTAAGTTACAACACTATAGTAAATAGATTAACAAAATGATCTCATATGATATCACAGCACATATATAATTTATATTAAAAATGTTATTTGCCTTGATTTATTATTTTTTTGTTAAATTTACAACTAGTTAGCATACAAAAAATAAATTCTCATCCGTATTCAGTTTTTACCTTTTTTATTTTTTTTTTATTCTTGCATAAATACAAAGTTTAAGAACATTAGAACTCATAAGTGAAAATATGGTGATTGTAAAATCATTTGTAGTACTGTACTATATTTTTAATGAATATGTGTTATGGGCATTGGAAGCTTATTAATTGTAGACTTAAAGATGATAGATTTCTAGGGTAATTAGTTGTGAGGTTATAGGACCTCTCAAGAATCTTCTCCAGGTATGTAAGGAATGTCACTAGCCTTGGGCTATTCCAGATGCTGTGGGAAGTTCGCTGACTATTGTACAATACATGCTTAGCTACTCAAGGTATCATTGAAATAATCACATTCTTGGTATTAAATCGCCACTTATACACTCCTCCTGTGTTTTATTGCCTTTAGATACTTTTCCTCTGCCAGAAATGTTTTAAATATCCTGCAACAGCCTCTTGTGGTGGTTTTTTGTATTAAAGGAAAGTAAACACATATTTAGCAGACTCCCCTTTAATGGAATAGATTTATGAAACATGCACACTGCAGGGCTCCTCTGAAATATCTCTAAACTTAAATTTGGTGTAGGTATTGTGCAATAAAGGTAATTATGTAGTAGTGTATTTACAGTATTATAAATAGTGTATACTGTATAATTTCTTTATTTTTGTCCTACCTATATTTGTTTTAAGGACATATGTATATATTAAAACTAACAGATGTATTTTTTGTTAGAAATACTGACTTTTGCATAAACAGTGAAAGGAAGGAATATATCTGCTGAATGTTCATTTTATACTCACTAAAAATGCAGTGAGTGATATGTTAATCCACTACTTTTCTTTCTTTTAACACTTTGGCTGTGTTTTGAATTAGTGCCACAGTGTATTAAATACAGTTTTGGTGACTGCATATGTGTAAAATGATAAATCTTTATTCTATAAACTTTAAATTTAAAAGGACACAGAAAGTCTAATATGCATTTCAAAGAGCAGGGCCAACTGGCTTGTTATGCGTTCAAGCAGTACCCCGGTATTTTATAGTACCTATTTAACCCCTTAAGGATCAGCGACGTACCCTGTATGTCACTGGCCTTTTTTTGGGACTTGATTGTTTTATAGCGTGGTCTTGCCACCAGCGTTGAGACTGCTCTGTTCAACAAAGCCTGCTGGAGGGAGTGCATTAATAGCGTGTTTTTGCTAGACTTGTGCTATTATGTCCTGAAAAAACCCTTAACGACCAGTGACATACAGGGTACATTGTGGTCATTAAGGGGTTAAAATCATTGTAAAAAATACCATAGCCCAGGCCTGACTGACTGTAAAAAATAAATATGTATACTTGTGGAAGGACATACCTATGAAATATCTATACTCCAATGTTACCATTTTTGGAGGTAAACATTTTTCTTTTTTCTTTTTTAATGTAACAAAGGTTTTTTGATGTGTAGACCATGATTTATTTTATTGTTTACTGTATTAGAAAAATTGTTAGCCTTTCCTTATAAACATTTTGATACAAAAATCACATGCACTAACAAATAAAGTGTACCATCTCAATACAATGCTTAAGGAAATTATATACAGTGTACATATTTGATTACAAACTTTTAAGCAATTACTAATTGTGGTTAAAAATGATTTACTTAATTACATAATATACTGATCACATTACATACATGACATCAAAATACGATGGTAACCAAAAATATCATGCAAATCGTACTGTAAAAATGTATTCCCCCTTAATGTGTTCCAAATGATCCATTTTAACTACTGTAGTGTATTAAAGGGACACTGTACTGTGTTCCAGGTTATCCATTTAAACTGCTGTAGTGTAGTAAAGGGACATTGTACTGTTAAAATGTTCTCCCCATAATATGTTCTTAATTATTCATTTTGCCTGCTGGAAAGTATTATATTGTTTACAAATGGTTCATTTACCTTTATTTTGCCTTTTGAAATAGCTATTTTTTCTAGTCGCATCCACTACTTATACTACATGCGAATACTGCAATATTCTCTATAGAAAGCAAGAGCCAATAGTAGAAACCAACCTCCCAGTGGGAGGCGGGACAAATAGGTACTGACAATTTAATTTGTAATCGCTTTCTGTATTGACCTATGTTTAAAGACTCAAAGAGATAAGATAATGAAGCCTTATTGTATATACAGCAAAATAATTTAATGGAGGTATGGTCTCCCTATAGACTCAGCCCATTTGGATGGGCATGTTCTGGAAATCAGTGGGTTCTGGTTTCAATAAGTGAACAACTATTTTAAATATAAAAATAAAGGAGCAATTTTTTCGCGCATGTAATAATCCACAGCTGGTATAACAAGTTACACATTAAGGGGAAAACTATTACGAAACTATTCCATACAATTCTTTACAAATAGCTTCTTTATATTTATTTTGAAATTTGAAATGGCTGTTTTTATCTGTTGAAAACTCCACCTGCAATTAAAATTCCAGTACTGTAGTATTGGTTATAAAAAAAAAGCAATGCTAACAAGAGACATCAGCAGAAATTAATGTGTCATTAAAGGGACAGTTTACTCAAAAATGTTCTCCCCTTTAATTTGTTCCCAATGATCCACTTTACCTGCTGGAGTGTATTCAATTGTTTACAAGTAGCTCCTTTACCCTTATATTGGCATTTGAAATTGTTGATTTAGCATGTGGTATCCCCACCTATTCTGAAAATTTGTGGCCGCGCGTACCAGCTATAGATAAGCTTTGTAAACACAGCCAGCAGAAGAAATTACACTCCCAGTGTGATAAAGCAGAGATAAGGTAATAAAATGTTGATTTTCCATTGTTCTCTCAAAGTATTGGTGATTGTTTTAAGGACAGATATAAGATAAAGAAGCAGGTATATGTGCACAATGTGATACAGTAATGAGATCTGATTAAAACTACAAACTCAACCCATTTTATTAGGTTGTGGCTTCAAAACAAAAAATCAGAGCTTTAATATACACAAATAAGCCTTAAAAATCTAATTTTCATACATTTTTTACTCTGCAGTTGGTAAAAAAAGCAATTGTAAACACATTAAGGGAAAAACTATTTTACAGTATACTGTCCCTTTAAGGTGTGGCAAAGAGAGCCTTAGCCCATTTAAAGTTTCCTGCAGCTGCTTTGAATGCAGTGATCTGTTATCAGCTGCTTTACTGAGCATTGTGGATTCGATTTAAATCATGATTTAAAACACTATTTAGTAGATTCAATTTAAATCATGGTTTTCTACATAAAGTTTTTATTTTTAGAATAATAACTTTTCAGATTATGTTTCCAGTTATATTTAAAGGGACAGTCTACTCCAGAATTGTTGTTTAAAAAAAAAAGATAATCCCTTTATTACCCATTCCCCAGTTTTGCATAACAAACACCATTATATTAATACACGTTTTACCTCTGTGATTACCTTGCATCTAATCCTCTGCAGACTGCCCCCCTATTTCAGTTCTTTTGACTTGCATTTTAGCCAATCAGTGCTCTCTCATAAGTAACTCCACGAGCATGAGCAAATGTTATCTATATGACACACATGAACGAACACCCTCTGTGAAAAACTGTCAAATACATTGAGATAAGAGGCGGACTTCAAGGGCTTATTAGCACATGAGCCTACCTAGGTTTAGCTTTCAACTAAGAATACCAAGAGAACAAAGCAAATTTGATTATAAAAGTAAATTGGAAAGTTGTTTAAAATTGTATGCCCTATCTGAAACATGAAAGTTTTATTTTGACTAGACTCTCCCTTTAATGATTTAGTTATATACCATCAGAAATACGTTGATAATTATGAAATTATTGGGATGTGAACTATCTCCAGTTTAATAAGTTATTCATATTTGATAAATTTTTTAACTGTATTTATTAGGAGATAAATAATCATTACCTTCATAATAACAATTTAAATAGTTGTTTTTAACTAAAGAAAAATAATTATTACCTTAATAATAATTTAAATAGTTGTATTTAACTAAATCAATAGCATTATAGGCTTCACTAACTTTACTGCTTGCCCTCCCTCCTTGTGCAAATCAAGTTCACTCCAAACAATCTTCTATTTATTGTTTGATTGCTTCTGTATACATAGAACATGCAATTTTAACCCCTTAAGGACCAACAACGTACAGTGTACGTCCTACAAAAAAAAGTCAGTTAGTGACCAAGGACGTACCCTGTACGTCCTCAGGGGTATCAAGCATTGGAAGCAATCCTGATCGCTTCCAACCGCTTTCAAGGTGTTGCAGTGATGCCTCGGTATTGAAGCATCACTGTAATACCTTTTTTTAGCCACTGATGCAGAGAGAGCCACTCTGCAGCCCTCTCTGCATCAGGCATTGATGGTGCCGATCATTTGTGGGTGGGAGCAGCAGCTGGGAGGTGGGTGGGCGGCCCATCGATGTTCCGGCATCCTGTTCCGGTGTCCCCATTGTTAGCTTCAGTCGGCAGAAGCAGCCGTGGGGGACGGGAGGGTGCGCGTGCGCGCCCATGCGCATGTAGGCGCACCAAATCATGATCTAAGAATTTTTTTTTTATGAAGCACAATTTTCCCACATATCTGGGATGTTGGGCAAGGGATCTGGGATGGGGAGGGAGGTGGGATAGTGAGGGGGGGGGCAGCTACACTACAGAAAATCTTATTTTTAATTTTAAAAAAAAGCACACACATTTTTGGGGGCAAACTGTGTACTGGCAGACATCTGCCAGTACCCAAGACGACAGCAAATAGGTAGAGGGGGGAGGGTTAGACATCTGTATGGGGGGATCAGGGTGGTTTGGGGCTAAGAGGGGATCCAACACTGCACAAGGTTTCTTTTTAACCCCCCCCCCCCCCCAAAAAAAAAAATCAAAACAAAAAAAAAACTTTTATTTTAGTACTAGCAGACTTTCTGCCAGTACTTAAGATGGCGGGGACAATTGTGGGGTGGGGGAGGGAAGAGAGCTGTTTGGGAGGGATCAGGGGGTGGGAGGCTGATCTCTACACTAAAGCTAAAATTAACCCTGCAAGCTCCCTAATTAACCCCTTCACTGCTGGGCATAATACATGTGTGGTGCGCAGTGGCATTTAGCGGCCTTCTAATTACCAAAAAGCAACGCCAAAGCCATATAAGTCTGCTGTTTCTGAACAAAGGGGAACCCAGAGAAGCATTTACAAACATTTGTGCCATAATTGCACAAGCTGTTTGTAAATAATTTCAGCGAGAAACCCAAAGTTTGTGAAAAAGTGAACGATTTTTTTATTTGATCGCATTTGGCGGTGAAATGGTGGCATGAAATATACCAAAATGGGCCTAGATCAATACTTTGGGTTGTCTTCTAAAAAATATATATATATACATGTCAAGGGATAGTCAGGGATTCCAGACAGATATCAGTGTTCCAATTATCGCTAATTTTGAAAAAAAAAAAGTGGTTTGGAAATAGCAAAGTGCTACTTGTATTTATTGCCCTATAATTTGCAAAAAAAGCAAAGAACATTTAAACATTGGGTATTTCTAAATTCAGGACAAAATTTAGAAACTATTTAAGAATGGGTGTTTTTTGGTGGTTGTAGATAAGTAACAGATTTTGGGGGTCAAAGTTAGAAAAAAAAATTATTTTTCCATTTTTTCATCATATTTTATAATTTTTTTTTATTGTAAATGATAAGATATGATGAAAATAATGGTATCTTTAGAAAGTCCATTTAATGCCGAGAAAAACGGTATTGGTTGTGTGGGTACAGTAAATGAGTAAGAGGAAAATTACAGCTAAACACAAACACCTCAAAAATGTAAAATTAGCCCTGGTCCCAAACGGTCAGAAAATGGAAAAGTGCTGTGGTCCTTAAGGGGTTAAACAACTTTCCAATGTACTTCTATTATCTAATTTGCTTTCCTCTCTTGGTATCCTTTGTTAAAAAGCAGGTAGCAAGCAAGCAGCAATGTACTACTTGGAGCTAGCTGCTGGATGGTGGCTGCACATAGAAGCCCTCCTGTCACTGGCTCACATAAAGTGTTCAGCTAGTTCACAGTAGTGCATTGCTGTTCCTTCAACAAGGATACCAAGAGAATGAAGCAAATTTGATAATATATTGATAAAATAAGTCAATCTAAAAGTTGTTTAAAATTGTATGTTCTATCTGAATAATAAAATAACAATTATAATGTATATTAAATAGAAAACTCCCTGATTTAAATAAAAATCTGATTTAAAGGGACAGTCTACTTGAAAATTGTTATTATTAAAAAGATAGATAATCCCTTTATTACCCAATCCCGAGTTTTGCATAATCAATACTGTTATATAATATACTTTTTACCTCTGTGATTACCTTGTATCTAAACCTCTGCAGACTGCCCCCTTATCTCAGTTCTTTTGACAGACTTGAATTTTAGCCAGTCAGTGAGTGAGCACAGTGTTATCTATATGGCACACATGAACTAGAACTGTCTAACTGTGAAAAACTGTCAAAATGCAAAGAGATAAGAGGCAGCCTTCAACGGCTTAGAAATCAGTTTATGAACCTACCTATCTTTTAGATTTCAACAAAGAATACAAAGAGAACAAAGTAAATTTGATGATAAAAGTAAATTGGAAAGTTGGCATGTCCTATCTGAATCATGAAAGTTTAATTTTGACTTAACTGTCCCTTTAAATTAAAAAAAAGGTTTTTATCCACCCTCTTCCTGAGTAAATTGTCCCTTTAAGAGGCAGCAAGAATATTGTGGTGCCAAATTTCTGTTTTTTGATGGTATTAGTATGCACATACATGTAGAATAATTCTTAACTTTAGGAGCTAAAAGTAAAATTCTAGGGGCCACTGGTCCCTTGCTCTTGGTATTTGTGAAGACTTGTTTTAAAGGGACACTGAACCCCCAAAATTTTTTTTTTGTGTGTGTGATTCAGATAAAGCATGAAATTTTAAGCAACTTTCTAATTTACTCCTATTATCAAATTGTCTTCATTCTCTTGGTATCTTTATTTGAAATGCAAGAATGTAAGTTTAGATGCCGGCCGATTTTTGGTGAACAAACTGGGTTGTCCTTGCTGATTGGTTGATACATTCATCCACCAATAAAAAAGTGCTTTCCAGAGTCTGAACAAAAAAAAGCTTAGATGCCTTCTTTTTCAAATAGATAGCAAGAGAATGAAGAAAAATTGAAAATAGGAGTAAATTAGAAAGTTGCTTAAAATTGCATGCTCTATCTGAATCACAAAAGAAGAAAATTGAGTTTATTGTCCCTTTAATGACCAAATTAAATAGGTTTTTATTAGGTTAACTTGTAATTTTGTACATTATTGTACATATTTTAACAGTAATACAAGAACATTGTTGATATTATTGATATAGTCAATGACACAAAAAACAACATTTATTTCGTGCAGTAAAACAAAAAAATGATCTTTTGCCTGAAGTCGGAGCTTGACCTTTGTCAGGGATGAAGTGAATGTTACATTGTTAAAACATTTAGCCTAAAGGACATTGTTGTGTGGAATTTCTGTGGATGTTGGTATTGAAAAGTAAAATACGTCAGTATTCAGCGTTTTTTATTAAGACTCGAAATTCATTTCTAGGTCATTTTGGGGTCAACGTTCTAGAATTTTATCTGCTTCCCAGAAATAAAACGTCTACAACACCTACTAGAACTTTATGTTGTCTTGTCGTTTGTAAGTTCTTAAATAGAATGTCTTCAGTATTTATTCTACAACCGCTACAGCAACAATTACTGACCCTTGATTTCTTTCTTTTATATTACTACAACGTGAGAATGTCAAGTTGGTAAAATGATCATAATTTGAAAGATAAACCTCATTATGATTCAACTCAATATTGTTATATGTCTATTATACTGCATATTTAAAAAAAAAATAAAGAGACAGTGTTCTGTATTTTTTCCCACTTTAAATGAATTCCCAATAATCCAACTTACCAGCTGGAATGTATTACATTCTTTACAAATAGCTCATCTACCTGTATTTTGTAATTTAAAGGGACACTGAATCCATGTTTTTTTTCATTCGTGATTCAGATAGAGCATGACATTTTAAGCAACTTTCTAATTTACTCCTATTATCAAATTTTCTTCATTCTCTTGGTATCTTTATTTGAAATGCAAGAATGTAAGTTTAAATGCCGACCCATTTTTGGTGAACAACCAGGGTTGTCCTTGCGGATTGGTGGATACATTCATCCACCAATAAAAAAGTGCTGTCTAGAGTTCTGAATAAAAAAAGCTTAGATGCCTTCTTTTTTAAATAAAGATAGGAAAGAACAAAGAAAAATTGATAATAGGCGTAAATTAGAAAGTTGCTTAAAATTGCATGCTCTATCTGAATCACGAAAGAAAAAATTTGGGTTCAGTGTCCCTTTAAAGTAGCTGTGTTTGCCTTTTGAATCTCCATCTATACTGATTATTCCAATACTTTAAGTGATTGTAAAGTTTAATGAGTTAAAGCCCAGTATTTAAAAATAATCTTAAAAACATGGGCACTTTAATTCATTAAACTGTAGAAAGACGCTTCTTTTTTTTAAGTACTTTCCATTTCGTTACAGTAAACATAACGCTGATCCTCCGCCCGCATCTCCTTCTGTATTGAGCATATCGATCCCCTTTGGCGTCCAGCTCGTGGGGCATGCAACGATTGGAGGAAGCCGGATTCTCTATCAATGTGCTAAATATAGAAGGAGATGTGGGTGGGGGATCGGCGGTCTGTCTACCGTAACAAAATTGTATGTAAAATAAGAAGTGTCTTAGTATAGGTTAAATACTGGGCTTTAAATAATTTAACTTTACAATCACTTTAAGCTATAGAAAATATATGTGGGCACAGCTAACAGAAGAAATTACACTCCCAATGGGAGGTGGATGAGATAAGAGCTAAAAAGCTCATTTTAAATATTCTTGCTAAGTTCTGGGCTTTCGTATACAGACAGAGCTAAGATAAGGAAGCCTTTGTGTGTATAAAAGGTGATAAGATAAATAGATCTGATCTCTCTGCAAGCTCAGCCCAGTTTAATGTGTTGTGGTTTCAAAGAGCAAAACCAGCTATTTCTTATACAAAAATAAACCAAAAAGTTCCAGTACCCATTCATTTTATACTCTATAGTTAAAGGGACATGAAACCAACATTTTTTCTTTATGATTAAAATAGAGCATACAATTTTAATCAAGTTTCCAAATTACTTCTGTTATCAAATCTTCTTTCCCTTGGCATCCTTTGTTGAGGGAGCAGCAAGCAATGCACTACTAGCTAAACACATTGGGTGAGCCAATAACAAGAGCATATATTTGCAGCCACCAATCAGCACCAGCTCCCAGTAGTGCATTGCTGCTCCTAAGCTTACCTTGGAAGGCTTTTCAACAAAGGGTACCAAGAAAACAAAGCAAATTAGCTAATAGAAGTAAATTGGAAAGTTGTTTAAAATTGCATGCTTTGTCTGAATCATTAAAGAAAAGCTTTGAATTTACTGCCACTTTAATATAACAAGTCATTGGAAGAAGGGGAAAACAGTTTTACAGTACACTGTTGATGTAAAAAAATATAATATTTTTCTTCTTTAGCGGAAAATGGTAAATATAAAAAAGTTATTTATATAAATTGTGTATTTTCCATCATTTTCTTTGTGATTCATACTTGATTACCGTACTGTCACTAGGGGCCTAATGATTAAAAGCTCTCCACTTGATTATCTAAGAAGTCTTCTCAGTACTTCGTGGTCACTTAAAGAATATTAGAAAGGCAAATTTAAAGGGACACTGAACCCACATTTTTTCTTTCGGGATTCAAATAGAGAATGCAATTTTAAGCAACTTTCTCATTTACTCCTATTATCAATTTTTCTTCGTTCTCTTGCTATCTTCATTTTAAAAATAAGGCATCTACGCTGTTTGCTTGGTTCAGAACCCTGGAAAGCACTTGTTCATTGGTGGATGAATTTATCCACCAATCAGCAAGAACAACCCAGGTTGTTCACCAAAAATGGGCCGATATCTAAACTTACATTCTTGCATTTCAAATAAAGATACAAAGAGAATGAAGACAATTTGATAATAAGAGTATATTAGAAAGTTTCTTAAAATCGCATGCTCTTTCTGAATCACAAAAGAAAAAATTTGGGTTCAGTGTCCCTTTAAGCTTTAAAGGGACATTAAATTGTTGTGCACAACTACAAAAGAATAGTAACTGTTCACAATTATTACATTTCACGTTCTTGCAAATCAGTTTCCTGTTTTAATAGCTTAAAGGGATATGAAACCAATTTTTGTTTTCATGATTAAGATAGAGCATGCATGATTGTGATATCCCTGTGAGAATAGTTGAGCTCCAAAATGGCAGCTCCTAGTTTTAAGCTGTTAAAACAGGAAAACTGATTTGAAAAGAGCTGCAGGAATAGGATGAAATGCAATAACATAGGGAGTAGTTACTATTCTTTTGGGACTGATGCTGCAAGTTGTGAGATGTCTCCCATACAAAGTAATAAAGTTCATTGGAATGGGAAATTTCACTGCGGAGAGCAAAGTCGGTAGGAAGCAGTGTTCCTTCTAAAGCCAGTTTTGTGAGCAGCCCAGCAGTGAAACAGTTAATCTGAGCAATTATCAAACAATACACAATGTAGACTGCAAGGTTTGTTTCCCTTTTTAACTGTTTCACTGCAAGGCCACTCACAAAATTGGCCTTAGAGGGCACACTGGTAGGGAGCCGGGCAGTTTACAAATTAAATCCTGCAGCCAATACAGATCAGATTACTCTACTTTTAGTGTATAGTATATTACAATCCCCTATATACATGTGTTTTTCTGTTAAGGTAATTAGTATTTTGCATATTTTGGCACAATCTCACCACCTTTTAGTTTCCAAGAAAAAAAACTGTAAGATCTGCAGAGAGAAAATGTTTACAGGTTATGCCAGACCTGGAGGTGAAATTTCAGCTAAGCCCACGGAACGCCCCTGTTCTGCCCACTAGCAGAGGCGGGGAAATTAATTTTACAATAAGGAAAATAAAATGCATTGAATTTCGCATTTTTGCATGTCCAGTTTAGATTGGCTCAATGGCTTTCTCAGAAGGGTCACTACATTGTACCTCCGCGCATAACGTGTGTTTAACCCATTAGCAGTTGTTAAACACATAAAGAGAAAAATGTAATTTGTTTTTCTGAAGCCTTTATTTTCATTTGGAAATCATTCTTTTTAGTAAATATTGGTACAATAATCAGAACACATGTTAAGCCAAGTAAGAGTTAAAATGTTCCAATTTATAGAATAAACTACAAATTGAGAAAAAAAAATGTTTATGTGCTCCATGGTGATTAAAAAATGACCATATATGGAAGAGTTCCTGCATTCCACTCATTAAACCTCAATACTAAAGAATTTAGCCAAACTTTGTGGCATGCCTTACTTTAGCAATTCTAATAATTTACAGTATATTGGTCTGTCTGACTTTCTATTTATTAAACCTTTTGTGGAAATAGAATATCTAAACATTGATACAAATATATTGTTCAGACTATTTCTGCAACATTATTGCTTATTTTTATTTTAGAACATTATAATCTACTAATACTTTTGGCCAATCCACAAAACTTTATTTGTTAATCACTTGAGTGGAATCAGACCAAGGACCTATGATTAGTAAGAAGAGCGGGCAATTAAGAGGGATAAAGAACAGTAAAGAAAAATGATACTAAAAAGACGCTCCTATCATTATTCACAGCATTAGTTATTTAAAGAATTGGTCTGCGGGACCGGTATTTAAATACATACAGGTCACATTTTCATATTTTTTGTGCGGCCCACATATTGCACCATACTATAAATATTATATGATGAGAGTGCAGATTTATTTGACCTATATTAGGGCTGTGTGATATGGATAAAACTTTATATCACAATTTTTTGATAAAATATTGAGATGGCGATTTTATTAAAATATTTTTTAAACATACATTTTGCATAAAAAAAAATGCATTTAACTGTTCAAAACAGCATGTGTTCCTTTTACAGTTTGCATTGCTGAGTGAATAGGCCAGAGAAAAGAGCACTGCCACTCTGCTACCTCCTTGTCTGTGCACATTTCAGGACTGCAGTAACAAACCACGAGTAAAATGGTGGCAGTAGCGTTGCGTATTGTGACACTGATGTGACACTTCCTGGTCCGCCCCCCCCGGAGGAGTAATCAGTTCTGGGCTGGACTAGAATGTTAGTGTGACTGATGTGACATGTTAAAGGGACAGTCTAGTCTACTCTCCGAGAAGGTGTGGTGTCTGAATACTGGTGCATGTGCCCTCACATCATATGTGAGTATGCCACTGAGAAACAGTAATATCTTTTAAAAGAAGCATTTTTGCTAATTGAAGTATACTGCAAAAATGTGTCTATTTCAAACTGTAATTCACCCATGCACATTTCAATTTAGACTATCGCTTTAAAAGGGATATGAAACCCAAAATTAAACTTTCATGATTCAGATAGGACATGCAATTTTAAACAACTTTGCAATTCAATTTTATCATCAAATTTGCTTTGTTTTCTTGGTATTTTTGTTGAAAGCCTCAGGGGAAGCCTTTGAGGATTGTGGGATACCTGTAGCCCAAAGCTGGTATAAGTTTTTCAATATGGGCTCATCTGAATTAATTTATCAATAACTCATGGCATATAAAAAGAGAACACTAAGTTATTATTTTTCTATGGCACATCTCTTAAACAATAAAAAATCAAGTAGACTGTCACTTTAAAGAATTTCACGATCGCCTCTCTACTGATGAGCTTCTCAAGAGGAACATAGCATAGTTGCTGGGTGAGAAGCTTTTATATATTTAATCGCTCTGCATTATTAAAACAGTGACAACAGAGAATTAATTTAAAATGATATAGATATGATTGTCTGAAGGTTAAAGGGATATGAAGGGGCGGAGCCAGCTCTGTATCTGAGCGGTCGCATTTTGCTAGAGCTCCGGAGTGATTCCGAAAATTTATTCACTTATGACCGCTCAGTACAGCCTCATTTACCTTTACACCAAGGATCAGCTTATATAATGAACCTGTGAGTGTCTGGTCACTCATTCACGGAAGATCACTGTCATTTAAACCTGGGAAAGTTGCTACAGTAGTCGTTGGGAAGCAGCCATCTTTCTCCCACGAGGTACCCTATACATACATTAAGTTTTACCGGGCATCAGATCAGCAGCAAGGACTCCAAGTGGCATATGGAGAAGTTTCAGGACATTATTCTGGCACAGCTTGAGGCTTTTGATAGCCTGATGTTTCGCAGATTTAAAGATCTGGCAGAAGTATTGAGGGAACAAGTCACGCCACTAACCCATATTGTGGCGCCGAATATAAACTCAGAGCAACCCTTAGCTTATCCCTCTTCTCTACATCTTCCCGTACGGGAGTCCTCATTTTATCCTAACAGATCTGAAGACCGTACAACTTTAATGGTGACAGGACGATGAAAGAAAGTCATACCCTGCAGACTAGAAGCCCCAGCTGCAACCGAGACCTCAATAATAATACCGACGAGAGATCCTGAGAATACAGAACCCCAGAATTTACCAACTGCTGTCTTACACCCCACAGCCGCAGACGTGTTCTGCATTCCTGAGGTCCTTGATCACGGAGAGGCAGCCACCGAGTACCTCGAGCCGCATGTCACTGAGCTTCAAGGAGGGACAGGGGTGCAGAGTACCCAGCCGATGCGCATAACTGCGGGGAGACCTAGAGCAGCATCAGCTCCTATTTGCTTCAGCACTCTTCCTTCAGCCGCTCCAGCACCATCTTGCAGCCACATCACCCTCACTAATTCTGGAGTAACTAGGCGCCACTTGAGATCTTCTGTTCCCTCTACGGACTTCAAAACTACAGGTCATAAAACTGTGACATTTCCTAAATCCACTACATACTTGCCCATAGAATGTGCTCAGGAGAGCAGAAACCAGGTGGCAGATCCCTTCTACAGCCGCAAACGCTGTATACCGCTTGGCTGCCCTCTTCAGGGGAACTGTTCTATCACTAAGGTCTCCTTTGAGACGCTCTGTAGCCCCCATAATGGCGATAGAATTGGAGTGGGCTAGAAAGGACTCTGGCACATCATCAGGGACCTTCCCTTTGGCCTCTAGAGACTTAAGTGTAAGATCCATGGCTGAGACTGTCACGAACAATGCAGGACATTTGGGTACTATTAATTGTTCCATGCAATGCTTAATACGTATATTTGGGAAATTAGTGATTTCTTTATTTTTTTTTTAAGGTTTGATGTATATAACGCAGTAACTAAGGTATCAGCACTCTTGGCTTATAAGCCGGTGAATTGTAGTCGACCCCCTGCTCAGTATGCGATACATAACGATAGGCATTTGTTGTCCATTTGAAAACCCTGACCACCAGAGCACACATAACTCAGTTTATAGAGATTTTGACTGTTAAGAGTTGAACAGCCCTGGATACTCCTGGAACATGCTTCTCTTGCTTTAGGGTAACCTGTAAACTGTCAGCTATCTGTTATGAGAGTTATAACACATAAGGTTTAGTTTATTTTCTATATACTAATGTCTCCACTTTTTTTTTTATTAGCTAAAGGGTGGTATGTGATTTATTGTGATAATCCCTCCACTCCTGATTATTATCATATTTTGTCTCCACACTTCATGGGCTTTTACCCCCTTGCAACTTGGTGGGTGCCGGATAAAGCGGGGAGCCACAACTCAGAAAATGAGAGACTCTAGCACCCAATATATTGCAACCCTCTATTTTCCTCATGCCAAGTCCAATTTAGGTCTTATAATTGGCTACTCCCCAAACTATTATAACACGGCTGGCACATTAATGGTTGGGGGGTTCCCTTTAAAGTTCCCCTATATCCTTTTGTCTCCTAGGCTTAATCCCACATAGAGGACATTTAGCGAGTTAGGCCCCATCACTCCTTTGGTAATCTAGACATTATTGTTAATTCAGCATTCTCTACCAAACAATTTAATACATGCTCCCTTGATATTTCTGGGCTCTAACTAGAATTTCTGTTGTAGAGTCCACTATATTTTTCTGCCTATTTGCCGGCTCACAGAGGCCTAACGTAAGTATATCAGGGAATTATTATTGACACTCTGCATTTGTATCAGCTTTAAATATGACTATTTCTAGAACATTGAAAGTGTATGCATTATCACTGGGTTAGAAATTGAATGCTAGTGTTGAACATGTGTCCACAGGTACTGTGTGCTCCTGGGTACTGCGTTAAGTGCTCTACACATTATATTATTTAATTCTTGTTCACATATATAGTCAATGTGGAGTATGTAGAATGTATGCAGTTAATTAGTTAATAGAAGTTAGATTAGCTATATAGTTTACTGTTCTACATTTATATGTTATCTATTTCTGTTGGGCCCCTCTCCTCCCTTTCCCACCGGTACTAGTTGCCTGCGGGTCATATCCCTACTCCTTTTTCCCACATCGCCTATAGCTGTCATTTCCCTAAGGAGAGGGGCTCACCCAGAAGTCCCCTATATTCCATGCATACTAATGTTCCCTCCTTCACATAATGTTGCTGAGAGCTACTCTTATTCATTTTATTAGAAGTGAATTCACTTGTAATACGTGTTGGATTAAGACTCAGTTGCCTTCTACTTAGCTTTGACCCCTCTCTATATAATAGCGCTCAGTTAAGATATATGGTATGATATATGGGTCAACTTATATGTATGACCATCATCCTGATGTTAGATTAGAGCTCCTACAACTATTAAGATCATTTGCCCTGTAGTCTTTATTTTCTCAGTATCCTAGTTGACTCCGCCCTCCACTCCACTCCCCCTCATTACGAGCGGCTCTTGCCCGCTGCATTCCCCCCCCCACACACACTCAGACCTCTGGAAGGTCGGTTAAAAGCCAATTCCCTATCTCCTATCATTTATAGTTTATAAAGCACTTCTTATCCCGAGATAGGGATCATTAGCTGATTAATATAAAAATCGAGGTCTCATTGATATATGCTCCAGTCACCTGTGTTTCTTATGTCTTATTTTGCCTTTTCCCTTCATGGTGGCAGAAGTGGTATTATAATGCTTGTCAACTGTTCTAATATTATCTATATGTATAAATGACACCAATATGGGTTAGATATTGTGAGAACAACCGCTTCAGTGGTGCACCAATGTTTTAACTCACATTTATTTCCTGTATGAGAAATGTATTAGTGTTTTTATTATTTCTGATGCGTGCCTGGACATATTGTTTGTTCTATTGTTATTACTTATTACCTCAATAAAGATTATTTAAAAAAAAAAAAGGGATATGAATCCCCCAAAAAATATTTTGTGATTCAGACAGTGTATACCATTAGTTTCCAATTTAGTTCTATTATCAAATTTGCTTCACTCCCATGATATTCTGTGTTGAAGAGATACCTAGGTAGGCATCTGGGGCACTTTATGTCAATAAATAGTGCTGCCATCTAGTGCTCTTGCAAATGGACAACATTCTTGCCAAACTGTTGCCATATTGTGCTCCTTTTCAGCAAAAGACACTAAGAGATCAAATAAAAATTGATAATAGAAATAAATTAGAAAGTTGACTTCAGAATTACAAGAGACAATTTCATATACGCCCATGAATTGCCTATGTTCAGCCCATTTTATGAAAAAAATAACAATTACACTTTGTATTTTGTGCTTAAAAGTACACATTTCTAAGTGTTTTTGCACATCCTGTGTACTTAAATTACAATGTACCCCTGTGCACATTTACTACAATTTATTCCTGAGTAATTTACTTACAAATTTTACATTTTTTATAAAATACGATTTTTGGTGAAGGATTTTGTTACGATTTTTGATGCACCAAAACAATACAATTTTTTTTTCTCTGTATTTATGTGTAAATGATTCAATTATTAGTTTTGTAAGATTTTTAAAACACAAATTTTATTGTGCAGTTTTGTAATGTATGTATCTCCTCCTCATATGAAAATGCATTATACGCCCCTTAGCGAGACACAGGGTAAAAAGTGACTTTAGATCATTCCATCAGGGAAATAGGACTGGCGAGCATAAATAATCTTGCCAGCTCAGAGACCTTTAGATCATCGGTCCCTTAGTCTGAATTTGAAATGAGTAGTAGATTTTGTTCTGATACATTTATAGGTTAGTTCTATTTTCCTGCCCCCTCTATCATGTGACAGGTATCAACTAATCGCAAAATGCATATACATTAATTTTTGCACATGCTCAGTAGGCGCTGGTGCCTCAGACAGTGTGCAAATAAAACGATTGTGCACATTCCGATATCGGAAGGATTCTGATATGAAAGTAGCGCTCTATCTGAATCATGAAAGTTTAATTTCCTTTAAAGGACTAGTAAATACAGTAGATTTGCTTAATCAACAAATGTATGATAAAAATACAATACAATAGCGCTTAGTCTGAACTTCAAATAAGTAGATTTTCTATTTCCACTCCTCCTGTATCATGTGACAGCCATCAACCAATCACAGCTGCATAAACCTGTGAAATTGTGCCCATGCTCAGTAGAAGCTGGTGACTCAAAAAGGGTCAATAGAAAAAGACTGTGCACATTTTGTTAATGGAAGTAAATTGGAAAGTTGTTTAAAATTGAGACCCCAGAGTACTTACCTGCAGAGGAAGTGCTGTATTCTGGGGGAAAACTGGTCTCCTAGATAAAGGTTCAATACTGGTGGGAGCTGCTAGAGTTGTAAGGGAATACACAGCCTAGTGCAGAATTCTTTCAAGCTCACCTTTTAGCAATGCAGTATGAAACTGATTATCTTCACTGTCTGCGGCTGATTACTATTAGAG
This sequence comes from Bombina bombina, assembly GCF_027579735.1. Taxonomy (NCBI): domain Eukaryota; kingdom Metazoa; phylum Chordata; class Amphibia; order Anura; family Bombinatoridae; genus Bombina; species Bombina bombina. Next base: position 1,009,559,364 of record NC_069504.1, on the reverse strand, counting down.
CTATTGTATGGAATATGAGGCGTGTAGTTATTCATGCAAAGAGCCATTCCAGAAAAGCTTAGTGGATCTCAGACATTGCATTAATCTCAGTCTTTCCTTTTGTTTCTTTCTTCCTTCCCCCTGAATATTTCTGTGTATATCTAGGTATGTAAAGCCGTTTACATAACTATAAAGTTCCTTGCTGTTTCGTGTGTTCTGTCTAAAATGGAAAATCAATTAATATGATACAATGATTTTTTTATTTTTAACAGTATGTTTTAAAATATAAAATCTTGTTTTGAGATGAACTGTGATTACTGCAAATATAAATTGACTTGGTGCCAGAGCGCACTTAGAGACAGGAAATAACATGATTTTGTACATTAGATCTGATAAGGGAATATGTTAAGGAAAAATGAAGGGAATGCACAAAACATGAAAGTCTGGAGCCTGGTGGCAGACGATGGATCTGAAACAGACGGTTCATTTATATACTCAGTTTTAAATGTGATGACCCTTGAAAATTTTAATATGTTATAATACTGGTATGTATTTATGTCTCTTTTTATATGGTGTAGAAACGTGTCCTAGAAGTTTTTGTTACCCACCATTGAAGATGGTCTTGAATATCATATGTTCTGAGTTAATACAAAAACTGATCTGAAAGACATACAGTTTAATACTTTTTTTGATCTTACAATTTATTTTTAGATATTTAAAAAATGTACTTGTTTGATGGTCTGTAAACTGTGTGTTGATTGATATTTGGAAACGATTGTCAGCAACATCTATATCCATATGTAACAGATAAAGTCATTACCGGAGAAAATGTATCAATTGGCATTTGCAGCTTTTGACACATTGCAGTGCAGATTTCAATTTAGAAAGTTTCCGCTCTTCCTCTGAACTTGCTACTATGTGGTGATTGACAGGTCCTGCTATCCTGCAATTGGTTGCATGAGAACAGGAGGCTAGGTTGCACAAGAGTTCTCTTGTGCAATCAAAAATTACAGGCACACAAGTTCTCTGCTTGCAGCTTTTCCCATAACTGAGCTCGCTGATTTGTTGTGAATCCAATTTATTTAACTTGTTATCCAATAAAACCACTGTAGCCCCAGAAATATGATTGAACTTTTCAGACAGACAATCTGTTGTTTTTATTTCAGATCTCAAATATATTATAAACACAATGTCACATGCACACTGTTGGTGACTCCCTTGGTTTGAGATTTAAATAAAATATTAAAAGATAGAAATAAAATTAAACATTACATGTTAGCGTTACTGTGTTTACTATGTGTTTAATCCCTGTAAAGGGGTTATATACCCAGTCAAAGAAATGCTCCTGTGTTTCAACAGATGAGGGTACAATTGTTGAGCAAATGAGAAGTAGGCATACTTATATATGCTCCAGTCACTGGTGTTCTTCTCACCTGGAGCAGAAAGGGGGTTTTAAACAGTGCAACTTTTGCTATAAATAACCCACATAGTAAAAGATTTACATTTTTAATATAAACATTTTATTTTGATACTAGAATATCTATATTTAAATTAGATCTTTCAAAAGAACAAAGGCAACATTGAGTTATGTATGTGTATAAAGATAGATATGTATTAAAACAGACAAGTGAAAATGGATTTTCTGATTAAAAAAAGAAACCGATTATATACAAATATGTTAGTATACTGGACTACTTTTACAGTATTTAAAAGATTTGTTTGAAATGTAAAGTAATGTAAAATACAGCTCCAGCCTAGTTTTCCAATGCACTTTTTTTTTAGTTTAAGCCTTAAGGGACATGAACCCCAGATTTATTCTTTCATGCTTCAGAAAGACTGCAATTTTAAACAATTTTACTATTTACTTTTTTTTATCTAATTTGCTTAATTTTCTTGGTATCCTTTTGTTGAATAAGCAGCAATGCACTACTAGGAGCTAGTTAACACATTGGGTGAGCCAGTAACATGAAGCATACATGTGCAGCCACCAATCAGCAGCTCCTGAGCCTACCTAGGTATAATTTTCAACTAAGGATTCTAAGAGAACAAAACCAATTAGATAATAGAAGTAAATTTGAAAGTAGTTTAAAATCACAAGCTCTATCTGAATCATGAAAGAAAAAATGTCCATTTATTTTAGCATTGAGATTTGTACTTAGCTGCTGATTAGGAAGTATGCTGTCATTTACTAGGTGACTGTTGTGTAAGCTCTGAGGTTGACACCAGACACATGCACAAGTAGGTTTGCCAGCTGCCCTCCATAAAATTACTGGACAATTTGTAGTTGACTCGGCACAATGGTCTGTAGAGTCACACAGTGTCCAACCCGACTTAAGTTCTTCCTTAGACCCCACTATTGATCCTACTATGTATATTTTTGTCAACTAAGCAGTCATTTTACCCATTGGCTACCAGTAACATACAAAATCGATAATTGTACCTCTGGTTGCCAGTAACACACATAAACAGTAGAGATTTAAACCCCACTTGACTACACCTCCATATTTATAATTCATTGAGGCATAGGAAGCACTCAAGGAGTTTAAAAATTTGGACATTTAAGTGTGCAGTATTTTTGTGAAGACTTTCCTGAGCAGCCTGCTAAAATACTGCAGTGTCCGATTGAATACTGGACACATTGCAAATTTTGAAGTTAAAGGGATAGTAAATACCAGAACTTTTGTCGTTTTAAAAGATAGATAATCCCTTTATTACCCATTCCCCAGTTTTGCATAACCAACACAGTTATATTAATATACTTTTTACCTCTGTGATTACCCTGTATCTAAGCATCTTCTGACAGCCCCCTGATCACATGACATTTTATTTATTATCTATTGACTTTCATTTTAGCCAATTAGTGCACTGTCTGCCGCAAGCTACGGGCGTTATCACAATGATATCTATATGGCTGACATGAACTAGCTCTCCCCTGTTGTGAAAAGCAAATAAAAAAAGCATGTAATAGGAGGCGGCCTTCAAGGGCTTAGAAATTATCATATGAGCCTTCCTAGGTTTAGCTTTCAACTAAGAATACCAAGAGAACAAAGCAAAATTGGTGATAAAAGTAAATTGGAAAGTTGTTTAAAATTACATGCCCTATTTGAAACATGAAAGTTTTTTTGGACTTGACTGTCCCTTTAAATAGAGTAAACAGTTGTATTGAAAGTGTATTGCAATATATTCAGTAGCTCACAGCCTTAGCATGCCATTGTTTTAATGTTCCTTTACATTACATTTAAGCACAAAGTATTCCAGGGCTCTGTAACAGTAGTATACATTTTTAAGCAGCAATTCAAATGGAGACCGGCAATAGGGTACAGACCTCCTTAGGTGTGATGCATAGTGGACGAGCTGGCGACCTCCAGCCCACAAATAAAAGGTCAATATTCCACAGCACCATATGATTCATAACAAGTCTTTAATTGAAGCATAAACAGCAGCAAAGGGATGCTGCTGTTTATGCTTCAATAAAAGACTTGTTATTAACCCCTTAATGACCGGACCATTTTTCAATTTTCTTACCCTTAATGACAATGGCTATTTTTACATTTCTGCAGTGTTTGTGTTTAGCTGTAATTTCCCTCTTACTCATTTACTGTACCCACACATATTATATACCGTTTTTCTCGTCATTAAATGGACTTTCTAAAAATACCATTATTTTCATCATGTCTTATAATTTACTAAAAAAAAAAATAATAAAATATGAGGAAAAAATGGAAAAAAACACACTTTTTCTAACTTTGACCCCCAAAGTCTGTTACACATCTACAATCACCAAAAAACACCCATGCTAAATAGTTTCTAAATTTTGTCCTGAGTTTAGAAATACCCAATGTTTACATGTTCTTTGCTTTTTTTGCAATTTATGGGGCAATAAATTCAAGTAGCACTTCGCTATTTCCAAACCACTTTTTTTCAAAATTAGCGCTAGTTACATTGGAACCCTGATATCTGTCAGGAATACCTGAATATCCATTGACATGTATATATTTTTTTTTAGAAGACAACCCAAAGTATTGATCTAGGCCCATTTTGGTATATTTCATGCCACCATTTCACCGCCAAATGCGATCAAAAAAAAAAAAGTTAACTTTTTCACAAAATTTGTCACAAACTTTAGGTTTCCCACTGAAATTATTTACAAACAGCTTCTGCAATTATGGCACAAATGGTTGTAAATGCTTCTCTGGGATCCCCTTTTTTCAGAAATAGCAGACTTATATGGCTTTGGGGTTGCTTTTTGGTAATTAGAAGGCCGCTAAATGCCGCTGCGCACCACACGTGTTTTATGCCCAGGAGTGAAGGGGTTAATTAGGGAGCTTGTAGGGAGCTTGTAGGGTTAATTTTAGCTTTAGTGTAGTGTAGTAGACAACCCCAAGTATTGATCTAGGCCCATTTTGGTATATTTTATGCCACCATTTCACCGCCAAATGCGAGCAAATAAAAAAAAAACTTAACATTTTTCACAATTTTAGGTTTCTCACTGAAATTATTTACAAACAGCTTGTGCAATTATGGCAGAAATTGTTGTAAAAGCTTCTCTGGGATCCCCTTTGTTCAGAAATAGCAGACTTATATGGCTTTGGCGTTGCTTTTTGGTAATTAGAAGGCCGCTAAATGCTGCTGCGCACCACACGTTAATTATGCCCAGCAGTGAAGGGGTTAAATTAGGTAGCTTGTAGGGAGCTTGCAGGGTTAATTTTAGAGATCAGCCTCCCACCTGACACATCCCACCCCCTGATCCCTCCAAAACAGCTCTCTTCCCTCCCCCACCCCACAATTGTTCCCGCCATCTTAAGTTCTGGCAGAAAGTCTGCCAGTACTAAATAAAAGAGGTTTTTTTTTTTTTAAATAAAAATAATAAAGTATTTTAGCTGTGATGGACCCCTGCCTTAGCCCCAACCTCCCTGATCCCCCCTCCAGCTCTCTAACCCTCTCCCTTACCTAATTACCGCCATCTTGGGTACTGGCAGCTGTCTGCCAGTACCCAGTTTGGCCCCAAAAACCCCCCAAAAAGTATTTTTATTTTATTTTTTACTTAAAAAACTATTTCTGTAGTGTAGCAGCCCCCCACAATACCCCCACCCCCTCCCAGATCCTTTTATATTTTTTTAAAAAAAAAATTCCCTTTTTTTCCCCTTTCTGCCCTCATTCATTGGTGTCAGTGTGGCTAATGGGTGCACGTGCACGCGCGCACGTGCACGCGCGCCCCGTGCACATGCGCGCTCACGTGCACACTCGTGCATCGTGCACACGCATCGTGCACGCGCATCGTGCACCCGGCGGACACTGGCACTATCGCTACCGGTGCAGAGAGGGCCACAGAGTGGCTCTCTCTGCATCGGAGGCTTGTAAAGTGGTATTGCAGGATGCCTCCATATCGAGGCATCACTGCAATACCCTCAGAGCTGCTGGAAGCATTTGTGATCGCTTCCAGCACTCTGTTTGACAACTGACGTACCAGGTACGTCCATTGTCATTAACTGCTTGTTAATGCATGACGTATCTGGTACGTCAGTTGTCATTAAGGGGTTAAACATACATTTTTAAGCAGCTATACTATAAATCTCACAGAAAAAAGGTAGATTTAGATTTTTTTTTAAAACTCAGAGAGCAACATTGTGTGTGCATGGCTTCAGTGCTGGTGTTATATACTTTCATTATTTATTTTGTCCTCTTTGCCTGTAATTCCATTCTGAAATTGAGAGCTTTTCAGTTCCTGTTAGAAATGGAAGTGCAGAACACTGTTAAATCCAGCACAACCATTGGCTGCACACTCTAATGACCTATGTATAACTGTCCCTAATTGGCCACAGCAGAGAAGGTAACACAAGTTACAACATGGCAGCTCCCAGTGTTTTATAGACACTAAAACTTTACACTTATTTTGTCACTTTTTACACAACTAATGAAACTTTAAAAAATACATCTACATGTTAGTTATGGACTAATATTTTCTTTGAATGCATCATTCTATCTAGCATTTATTTAGTGTTTAATGTCCCTTTAAATAAAAATAAAAAAATAAAAACGCTAAAGGAGACTTTTCCTAGCACATATATTTTAAGCTTCTTAAAAGTTATTTGGAGCCAGATATGAGTTATATGGGAGCTACAAGGTATTTGTTGCATAAGGATGTACTGTATGTAAACAAATACAAATAGTTCTAGATGTAGTATTTTAGGTCTCATGGCTACCTGTTTCCTAGGCTTTTTCAAGCCTTGATATGTAATAAATTTGAATGCAAATGATTACTAGTGGAAGACATGATATTCTTTACATTTGTCTCAATTTTACTGACATTTGTTTAATGTAAATGCAAGTTTGGTATCATCAGTGGTATAAATTGTGGTATCATCATATACATATTTAAACTTATTTTTAATTGAATAACGCCATTTAAAGAACCTTAAAAAAATTAATTGATTTCACCTTCAGACAAAATGTAACCTTAAGGGGGGTAATGTAGACTGCTATATTCTGTGTACTAAATTGGTCCATCCTGTTACCCATGAAGAGGTATTTATAAAACACATAAAGGAATTTCTCCAGAGAACCAGAAAGAACAGATTTATGAACCAGATGTTCCTTTGCATTTATACAGGTGTGACTGCCTGTAGAAGAAGGAACAATTTATGTAAGGATGGAGTTCCTTATGTATGCAATTTTAAATTACCTTGCTTGGCTTTTAACTCATGGTATAAAACATGCACCACTTGGTTAAGTTCTTATAATGCATGAGAAAGGAAACAGAGCTTTGTCTATGTTAAAAGCTTAGCTTATAATGAGTCTATTCAGTTCTCATTTATATTATGTTAACTGCTCGATTCTGCTCTCAGCAACTAAAAACAAAATGTTACATATGAACACAATCACAGTTGTTAAAGGATTCCAAAACTTTCTTTTTTTGTCTACACCGTGATAACAAATGTAAATTACCAAACATGCATATATTTTAAATTACTTTTATATTCCAACGATGTTTCTCTGCCATATAAAATTAATTTAGAATTTTTTTCGATGACGTGCACTCTCTCAATCCATTTCCAATCCGATCGCGATCGCATATAATTGACTATTTTCTCACCATGCGTATTGCGACCCTTTAATTTGTGGGTCTGCTGATTTACTTAGAATACGACGATTAAGCATATTGTGCTTGCGCATAGCGGCTATACTCCGCCATTATGATAACCTGGGTTATCGGTCATGATTGGAGGATGGAAATATATAGCCAGCGGTGGTTTTGGAAATGGTTCAATTTTCGGAATAGGATTTCACATAAGTGGTAGTTTGTTGAAACAACATGTAAGTTGCAAAGTAAATTATATTATATTGATATTGTGATTGCAGGTACAATTTTTTGGGGGATTTAGCGGCCCTTTAATTGTGCAAAAAATAAATGTGTGGTAAATGCTTCAGCTTGATGTTTTGTTGCGTGAACATGTTCATTGAATACATATAATTATGACTGTGCAGTAGATAGTTTTCATATTTGTGTGCTTTAACACCTTAGTGACCAGACCATTTTTCAATTTTCTTACCCTTAAAGGGACACTGAACCCATTTTTCTTTCTTTTGTGATTCAGACAGAGCATGCAATTTTAAGCAACTTTCTAATTTACTCCTATTATCAATTTTTTTTCGTTCTCTTGCTATCTTTATTTGAAAAAGAAGGCATCTAAGCTTTTTTTTTTGGTTCAGACTCTGGACAGCAGGTTGTTCACCAAAAATGGGCCAGCATCTGAACGTAGATTCTTGCATTTCAAATAAAGATACCAAGAGAATGAAGAAAATTTGATAATATGAGCAAATTAGAAAGTTGCTTAAAATTTTATGCTCTATCGGAATTATGAAAAAAAAAAATTTGGGTTCAGTGTCCCTTTAAATGGACAGTATACTATAAAATTGTTTTTCCCTTAATGTATTTTCAATTACAATTTTCAGTGCCAGAGTATAAAATATATGAGATTTGCTTTTTTAAGGCTTATTTGTGTATATAAATTAGCTGATTTTGTATTTTGAAGCCACAACCTAATAAAATGGGTTGAGCTTGTAGATTTAATCAGATCTCATTACTTTATCACATTGTGTAATTATACCTGCTTCTTTTTCTTATATCTGTTCATAAACCAATCACCAATACTTGGAGAGAACAATGGAAAATTTACATTTTATTACCTTATCTCTTCTATAACCCACTGGGAGTGTAATTTCTTCTACTGACTGCGTTAACACAGCTTGGCCTCATGACCAAAACCTTTCAGGATGGGTGGGGATACCACAGGCTAAATAAACTAATTTAAATGCCAATATAAGGTTAATGGAAATACTTGTAAACAATTTAACCCCTTAATGACAACTGACGTACCAGGTACGTCCTGCAAAAACTAGCAGTTAGTGACAATGGACGTACCTGGTACGTCAGTTGTCTAAGAGAGTGCTGGAAGCGATCGCAATCGCTTCCAGCAGCTCTCAGGGTATTGCAGTGATGCCTCGATATTGAGGCATCCTGCAATACCCTTTAAAAAGCATCCGATGCAGAGAGAGCCACTCTGTGGCCCTCTCTGCACCGGTAGCGATGGGGCCGTTCGTTGGTGGGTGGGAGCTTACAAGGGAGGAGGGTGGGCGGCCCATCGCTACCCGGCATCCGGTTCCTACAAGTGCATTGTGCACGCCGGATGCTGGGAGCGTGCGGAGGGGGGGCCTGCGTGTGCGCGCGCGCGTGCGTGTGTGTGTGTGCTACCAATGAGTTTTGTTAAGAGGGAGGGGGGGCAGCAAACTTTTTTTTTTTTAAAAAAATAAAAGGATCTGGTAGGGTTAGGGGGGTGGGGGTACTGGGGGGGGGGCAGCTACACAACAGAAAAAATGAAAAAAAAACACTAAAAAAAAACAAAAAACGGGAAAACTGGGTACTGGCAGACAGCTGCCAGTACCCAAGATGGTGGCAAATAGGTAGGTGGGGAGGGTTAGAGAGGTGTTTGGGGGGGATCAGGGAGGTTGGGGGTTAAGGCAGGGGTCCATCACAGCTGAATAATAAAAAAATAAAAAAAAACACACCTTTTATTTTAGTACTGGCAGACTTTCTGCCAGTACTTAAGATGGCAGGGACAATTGTGGGGTGGGGGAGGGAAGAGAGCTGTCTTGGAGGGATCAAGGGGTGGGATGTGTCAGGTGGGAGGCTAATCTCTACACTAAAGCTAAAATTAACCCTGCAAGCTCTCTACAAGCTACCTAATTAACCCCTTCACTGCTGGGCATAATACAAGTGTGGTGCGCAGCAGCATTTAGCGGCCTCCTAATTGCCAAAAAGCAACGCCAAAGCCATATATGTCTGCTATTTCTGAACAAAGGAGATCCCAGAGAAGCATTTACAACCATTTGTGCCATAATTGCACAAGCTGTTTGTAAATAATTTAAGTGAGAAACCTAAAATTGTGAAAAATGTCACTTTTTTTTTATTTGCTCGCATTTGGCGGTGAAATGGTGGCATGAAATATACCAAAATGGGCCTAGATCAATACTTTGGGTTGTCTACTACACTACACTAAAGCTAAAATTAACCCTTCAAGGTCCCTACAAGATCTCTAATTAACCCCTTCACTGCTGGGCATAATACACGTGTGGTGCGCAGCTGCATTTAGCGGCCTTCTAAGTACCAAAAAGCAACGCCAAAGCCATATATGTCTGCTATTTCTGAACAAAGGGGATCCCAGAGAAGCATTTACAACCATTTGTGCCATAATTGCACAAACTGTTTGTAAATAATTTCAATGAGAAACCTAAAGTTTGTGACAAAATTTGTGAAAAAGTGAACAATTTTTTTTATTTGCTCGCATTTGGCAGTGAAATGGTGGCATGAAATATACCAAAATGGGCATAAATCAATACTTTGGGTTGTCTTCTAAAAAAAAATATATACATGTCAAGGGATATTCAGGGATTCCGGACAGATATCAGTGTTCCAATGTAACTAGCGCTAATTTTGAAAAAAAGTGGTTTGGAAATAGCAAAGTTCTACTTGTACTTATTGCCCTATAACTTGCAAAAAAAGCAAACAACATGTAACCATTGGGTATTTCTAAACTCAGGACAAAATTTAGAAACTATTTAGCATGGGTGTTTTTTGGTGATTGTAGATGTGTAACAGATTTTTGAGGTCAAAGTTAGAAAAAGTGTGTTTTTTTCCATTTTTTCCTCATATTTTATATATTTTTTATATTAAATTATAAGATATGATGAAAAAAATGGTATCTTTAGAAAGTCCATTTAATGGCGAGAAAAACGGTATATAATATGTGTGGGTACAGTAAATGAGTAAGAGGAAAATTACAGCTAAACACTAACACTGCAGAAATGTAAAAATAGCCATTGTCATTAAGGGTAAGAAAACTGAAAAATGGTCCGGTCATTAAGGGGTTAATACACTCCAGCAGGTAAAGTGGATCATTGGGAACAAATTAAAGGGGAGAATTTGAGAACATTTTTGAGTAAACTGTCCCTTTAAAGGGACAGTCAAGTCCAAAAAAGCCTTTCATTTTTCAAATAGGACATGTAATTTTAAACAACTTTCCAATTTACTTTTATCAACAATTTTGCTTTGTTCTAGTTGAAAGCAAACCTTGAAGGCCGCCTCTATTTTATTTACTTTTCACAGCAGGGGAGAGCAAGCTCATGTAGGCCATATAGATAGCATTGTGATCACGCTCGTGGATAGTGGCAGACACTGCACTAATTGGCTAAAATGCAAGTCAATAGATAATAACTAAAAGTCATGTGATTAGGGTCGGTCAGAAGATGCTTTGATACAAGGTAATCACAGAAGTAAAACGTTTATTAATATAACTGTGTTGGTTATGCAAAACTGGGGAATGGGTAATAAAGGGACTATCTTTTTTAACAACAAAAATTCTGGTGTTGACTGTCCCTTTAAGGACCAGGGCTATTTTTACATTTCTGTGGTGTTTGTGTTTAGCTGCAATTTTCCTCTTACTCATTTACTGTACCCACACATATTATATACCGTTTTTCTCGCCATTAAATGGACTTTCTAAAGATACCATTATTTCCATCATATCATACAATATACTATAAAAAGTATAAAATATGTTGAAAAAATTGAAATCTGTTACTCATCTACAACCACCAAAAAACACCCATGCTAAATAGTTTCTAAATTTTGTCCTGAGTTTAGAAATACCCAATGTTTACATGTTCTCTGCTTTTTTTGAAAGTTATAGGGCAATAAGTACAAGTACCTATTTCCAAAGATTTTTTTTTTTCAAAATTAGCAATAGTTACATTGTAACACTGATATCTGTCAGGAATCCCTGAATAACCCTTCACGTGTATATATATATATACAGGGAGTGCAGAATTATTAGGCAAATGAGTATTTTGACCACATCATCCTCTTTATGCATGTTGTCTTACTCCAAGCTGTATAGGCTCGAAAGCCTACTACCAATTAAGCATATTAGGTGATGTGCATCTCTGTAATGAGAAGGGGTGTGGTCTAATGACATCAACACCCTATATCGGGTGTGCATAATTATTAGGCAACTTTCTTTCCTTTGGCAAAATGAGTCAAAAGAAGGACTTGACAGGCTCAGAAAAGTCAAAAATAGTGAGATATCTTGCAGAGGGATGCAGCACTCTTAAAATTGCAAAGCTTCTGAAGCGTGATCATCGAACAATCAAGCGTTTCATTCAAAATAGTCAACAGGGTCGCAAGAAGCGTGTGGAAAAACCAAGGCGCAAAATAACTGCCCATGAACTGAGAAAAGTCAAGCGTGCAGCTGCCAAGATGCCACTTGCCACCAGTTTGGCCATATTTCAGAGCTGCAACATCACTGGAGTGCCCAAAAGCACAAGGTGTGCAATACCCAGAGACATGGCCAAGGTAAGAAAGGCTGAAAGACGACCACCACTGAACAAGACACACAAGCTGAAACGTCAAAACTGGGCCAAGAAATATCTCAAGACTGATTTTTCTAAGGTTTTATGGACTGATGAAATGAGAGTGAGTCTTGATGGGCCAGATGGATGGGCCCGTGGCTGGATTGGTAAAGGGCAGAGAGCTCCAGTCCGACTCAGACACCAGCAAGGTGGAGGTGGAGTACTGGTTTGGGCTGGTATCATCAAAGATGAGCTTGTGGGGCCTTTTTCGGGTTGAGGATGGAGTCAAGCTCAACTCCCAGTCCTACTGCCAGTTTCTGGAAGACACCTTCTTCAAGCAGTGGTACAGGAAGAAGTCTGCATCCTTCAAGAAAAACATGATTTTCATGCAGGACAATGCTCCATCACACACGTCCAAGTACTCCACAGCGTGGCTGGCAAGAAAGGGTATAAAAGAAGAAAATCTAATGACATGGCCTCCTTGTTCACCTGATCTGAACCCCATTGAGAACCTGTGGTCCATCATCAAATGTGAGATTTACAAGGAGGGAAAACAGTACACCTCTCTAAACAGTGTCTGGGAGGCTGTGGTTGCTGCTGCACGCAATGTTGATGGTGAACAGATCAAAACACTGACAGAATCCATGGATGGTAGGCTTTTGAGTGTCCTTGCAAAGAAAGGTGGCTATATTGGTCACTGATTTGTTTTTGTTTTGTTTTTGAATGTCAGAAATGTATATTTGTGAATGTTGAGATGTTATATTGGTTTCACTGGTAAAAATAAATAATTGAAATGGGTATATATTTGTTTTTTGTTAAGTTGCCTAATAATTATGCACAGTAATAGTCACCTGCACATACAGATATCCCCCTAAAATAGCTATAACTAAAAACAAACTAAAAACTACTTCCAAAACTATTCAGCTTTGATATTAATGAGTTTTTTGGGTTCATTGAGAACATGGTTGTTGTTCAATAATAAAATTAATCCTCAAAAATACAACTTGCCTAATAATTCTGCACTCCCTGTATATATATATATATATATATATATATATATATATATATATATATATATATATATATATATATATATATATATATATATATATATATTAGTAGACAACCCAAAGTATTGATCTAGGCCTATTTTGGTATATTTTATGCCACCATTTCACCGCCATATGCGATCAAATAAAAAAAAATCGTACATTTTTTCCAAACTTTTTCACAAACTGTAGGTTTCTCACTGAAATTATTTACAAACAGCTTGTGCAATAATGGCACACATGGTTGTAAATGCTTCTCTGGGATACCCTTTGTTCAGAAATAGCCTACATTTATGGCTTTGGCATTACTTTTTGGTAATTATAAGGCCGCTAAATGCCGCTGCGCACCACACTTGTATTATGCCCAGCAGTGAAGGTGTTTATTAGGTAGCTTGTAGGGAGCTTGTAGGGTTAATTTTAACTTTAGTGTAGTAGAAAAGCCAAAGTATTGATCTAGGCCTATTTTGGTATATTTTATGCCACAATTTCACCGCCATATGTGAGCAAATAAAAAAAAAATCATACATTTTTTCACAAACGTTTTTTGCAATTATGGCACAAATGGTTGTAAATTCTTCTCTGGGATCCCCTTTGTTCAGAAATAGCAGACATACAGTATATGGCTTTGGTATTGCTTTTTGGTAATTAGAAGGCCGCTAAAAGCCGCTGCGCACCACACTTGTATTATGCCCAGCAGTTAAAGGGTTAATTAGGTAGCTTGTAGGGTTAATTTTAGCTTTAGTGTAGAGATCAGTCTCCCACCTGACACATCTCACCCTCTGATCTCCCTGACCCCCCTCAAACAGCTCTCTTCCCTCCCCCAACTCACAACTGTCACCGCCATCTTAAGTACTGGCAGAACAGGAACAGGATCCGGAACTCGCACCAGCGATGGGCCCCCTGCTATGGCTCCCATCCACCAACGATCGGCACCATCACTGGCCGATGCAGAGAGGGCCAACATTTGCCGGTCTGTAGGCTTTGATAACTAGGTCGGATCAAGCTCGCAACAATTACGCTGCGGAATTCCGGCTTATTTGTGGTTGACGGCTTGATACATATATCCCTTGGTCCTTAAGGGGTTAATGATATTTAAATGGACAATAAGGTACAAATTTATAAATTAAACGTTCATGATCTAGATAGGGTATGCAATTTTAAATAACTTTCCAATTCACTTTTATCATAAAATTTGCTTTGTTCTCTTAGTATTCTTTGTTGAAAGCTAAACCTGGGTGGGCTCATATGCTATAGTATATCAGTATAAAGTGCAAGGAGATGTGAACCCTTTGCCTACTACAAACTACAGATATAGGTACAACACTTTTAATTCCTTGTTAGTCAGAGACAGCTGCATCACATTGTTGTATATTGTGTTGCAACCCTCTCCAAAAGCTAAATGATTTAAAGGGACATAAAAGTCAAGCCATAAAGGAGGCAAACAGACTATAAAAATGTGAGTGGACTTTTGGCAATTCAGAGAAAAGCTAGATCTATCTGTATTATGATCTTCCTGCCGCTTGTCTAACGCTGGATTGATTCCTGAGGGGTTTGCAGGCCTGAGACGCCGAACAGTAAATGTTATAGCTCTAACCTGACTTTCATATGCCCCAAGGATCACATAGGTTTAAGAATAAATACTCACTACAGGAGCAGCTTAAGGGCGAGAGCACAAACAGTGCAAAATCCTCCGTAGTTGTCAATGATGTCATAAGCCTGAGGGGGATAGAGGCCTACCCCGGAATACTGGTCAGTTTTAAAAGCCGCTGTACAGATGGACCACATCTCCTCACTGCTAGAAGCCCTGTCTGCGCGTCTGGATCTACACTATGTGGCCTGCAGGGATGCGCTGCACGACAGAGTTAACTCACCATCAGGTATTCTCCCTCCGGTGGCTCCACACAATCTCACCATTGTTGCCTCCGTGGCCCGGGGCGGTGCAGCTGGTCCTGGATGTCGCCCTGCGGCGGCAGGCATTTTGCACTTTCAGAGCGCACATTAGAGGGAAACCGCAACCAGCGATACTTGTGTTGAGAAGATGGAGATAGTTGCTGATCTCACTTACCTCGTCAGTCAGATGGAGAGGTTTGGGAATGCCGAGATGGCATCAGAGCTTGAGGTCACACATTTACCGGAGCAGCTATGTGGTTTGCTTGGCCTGACTACGTTGGCCTGTAATGATTATCTCTACATGACTCAGTTCAGAGGAAATCTTGATCTCAGACACCTCCGGTCCTCTACTGACATACTCCCTTTCGCTTGGGCTATGAAGGAGGCTTGCCTCCGGTTTTTCTTGTGGCCACCTGTATGTATGGCTAGATCAGGTGTGGGGTAATTCAAAAATACAGTCAGAGTGGGCTGAAGATATTTGGGGCCCTAATAAAAGTGTTAGCAAGCCCCTAGTAATCAGACTAACGTTGTTATTTCTCTCCAATGACTATGTGTTATTACAGCTTCTGATTTCAACACTGAGCATTTGATATTAGGGCACATTAATGAGAACTGTATTGTTTGAAAAAAGTGCCCAACCTGTTATACCTCGTATGATATACTGCAGAAAATATGCTTAGACTATGTATCCTATTGCCTGCTTTATACAGATATGCAGACAGTGTTTAGGAATTAACGTTTTTTGGTTTTTTTTGGTTTTGGTTTTGGTTTGTCTGTTTTTTTTTAACTTCTCCACAGGCCTCTGCTTCCTTTTAGAATAATGGATAAATGTCAGGAGCGATTTGTGCCATAATCTATGTGCTGTATCTGTCCAATGTTTCATGTCTATATATAAATACTTGTGCAGGGGTATTGAAGACTGAGTTAGTCTTATATTAAGTTTGTTTATTATGGATTGATTCTTATTTCTATGAAAATGCCGGTGTTGTAGACCCTTGCTCATATAACCTATATCTAGATCTTTCCTAAGAACTCCCTAGCTGCATAGATGCAACTCTGGTATATACTTTCAAATCATTCTAAGTTAGCAAGTTCACTATAGACACACTAATTGTATGTCAGGATGTAACAGTGTATATGGATAATGTATGTTTACTTAGAGGGGTTCTGTATGCTAATCTAAGCTTGTTCTGCTGGTTGCGGCCGGGCCAGTGGAATTGGCATTATACGTAAAAAACACGGAAGGGACTCCTCTCCTCCCTGTCCCGATGGTACTTGTTGCCTGCGGGTCATACCCCTACTCCCTTTTCCCTTGTCGCCGGTAGATGGCATCTCCCCAGGAGAGGAGCTCCTCTAGAAGCCCTCTATATCTCGTTCTATACTATGTATCATATTATTTATCTTATATCTCATATTACATACATCCTGATACTCTGCTGTGAGAATAATTATTCCAGAATGTAATCTGATCCATATTATACATAAAAGCCCAGGGTCTCCGGGCAGGTTTCTACTTAAGCATATATATAGAGTTCAGCTATAATGATGACAGCCTGGAAAGTTTGTAAACTTCAATGGAATCTATAGCTCCGCCCCCCGCCCTTATAGCTATTGTCCACTCTTATTTTAGGTGGACAAACAAGCGGTATTAACCCGCCACAGATATCGCCTTGTCATAAGTTGCTCTTAGTCTTCTGTCTATCAAGAAAATGAGGCACTTTGCCCCCCGTTCACGTGTATCTAATAGGAGCAACTTGTTATGACTCCCTATAATTTGTCAATCTTCAAATAATAAATACACCTATTTTATAATTAATATACCACTCTATAGGAAGTATAATTTTCTTGGGATGTTTAAATTCTATCATTTTATTATGTATCTACATAGGAAACAAAAGAAAAAAGAGGTAATGCTTGATTTTATGTATTTGATTTCGTATATGCATACAATGTTCTCTATATATTTTTTTTATATTCGATTGGTGAGATACATATATAATACTTGAATTAAGATCTCTTTATTTTCTTATATGTAAAGGTTTCAGTATCCAATGGATAAATAATGTTTTGTATGCAAAAATTACCAAAGTAATGCAAAATGTACATTATGTTCATGTTCTTTCTCTTTCTTGTATTGCCTCAATAAAAAATCTTTGATTCAAAAAAAGGGACATAAAAGTCAATCTTATGCTGGGGTGTGGCGCTCCAACATAAGGTTACAGCAAAACAAAGTATGCTAAAAAGGAGGTTTAAACTTTTGTTTAAACACTGTGATCAGCACAGTCTGAATCAGTAGCGGACTTACTCAGCAGTGGGCCCCTTTAAAGTTACTCATTAGTAAGCAATACTAATAATATACATGCTGCTCTGTGTAATGGTTTTGAGGATAGATGGACCTGCAACCTGCGCTAATGAAAGACTCCCCTGCATTAGGATTGTACACATATGCCTATGTATAGACTGGCTGCTATTGGTCCCTCCAAGCATTTGGGCACTGGTGCCACTGCACCTGCTGCGCCAATGGTAGTTCCACCCCTGGTCTGAATGTACCAATAAGCTCCTATCTAGGTTCCTAGATCAGCTCTGACATAGGCGCTAGAATTAGTTTTAACTATTGGAGTTAAAGGGATAAGTAAATATTATATTTCAAGAATCAGACATAGGGTCCGATGTTCTGAATCTTTCCGCTGTGGTGAGATTTAAGACGTCTTTCCAGTAGTGTGAGGTCTCTCAAAAAATGCAGAAATACAAAAGTTAGCTTTGTAGCCGTTTATCTAGATATGTAAGATTCTGGATGTGAAGAGACACATAAAACATAATGGAAAAAAAAAATCCCTTAACGATTTTGTATGATTACTCTCCATGTTTTTAATAATCAGAACCATAATTGTTACAAGGATTGTTGCAAGCACTGCAGCCTGTGAGTACCTCAGTATGTTCTCATGGAAATGTTCTAAGTTTCAATGAAGGATAGCAAGAGAAAGAGATAAGGTTTATAACAGAAGTAAATTGGAAAGTGTTTTGTTTAATTCATATGCTCCATTTAAATTCTAAAAGTTTAATTTTGACTTAAGCAAACTTTGATAGCAAACTTTGTAGTGCAGATCCAATCTTACATTTGTTTTTAATTGTATGCCTCTTTAAAGGGATAGTAAACCCACTTTTTTCTTTCATGATTCAGATAGAGCATGCAATTGTAAGCAGCTTTCTAATTTACTCCTATTATTAATTTTTCTTCCTTCTCTTGGTATCTTTATTTGATGTCAGAAATAATGGATCGGTCATCCTCCAATCACAGCTCCCCCCTCGGGGGAATCAGTGTCTAATTCGAAGCTGTGATTGGAGGAAGCCAGTTTCCTCATTTTAGGCCCAGGAAGAGGCTTTGCGACGGGCGGAGGAAGCTGGACCAGCTGTCAAGATTAAAAGGTAAGTTTTTTCACAACACTAGTGAAATGTAAATTTTGATGAATTAAAGTGACCCTGTTTTTAATTGAATTTTTAAAAAACAGGCATTTTAGCATCAACATTTACATTCACTTTAAACATACATTTTTGCTTTTTAAAAAAAGATACCAAGAGAAGGAAGAAAAATTGATTATATGAGTAAATTAGAAAGTTGCGTAAAATTGCATGCTTTATCTGAATCATGAAAGAAAAAAAATGGGTTTACTATCCCTTTAAGGATATCTGTATGTGTACATGAAACGTTCAATAGCGTTGTCTCTGAGGAGTGAGAAAAGTGTCCGTTACCTCTCTCAAGCATCTTACTTGGAAAGCTATAAATGTTGTTACATGTTAAACTGTGGGTTTTTATATTTAACAAAAGCAAGTTCAGCATCCAACAACATTAATGTACAAAGCATTTAAGGATATTACAATCATGTATAAATAATCACCAGTGCACATTTTAGTGTGCCCAGAGGGAATATTTTGTGCAAATGTTCATAGAATTTAGCAAACAAAAAACTAAAATATATGTTGGCGGAAGATTAAATCTTGTTGCAGAAAAGGATTCCTCATAGTAGGTTTAGGAAGTGTCATGTTTATGGTTCTTACAGCTAAGAAGTGAGAATTATTTCTTAAGAGACACTAGTTTTCTAACTATTCTGTAGAACTCTTTCACTATTATGTGACATCATATTACATTATTTAAATATTTTAATTCATTATCATTTATTTCAGAGCTCGACAAACCCAAGAGCCAGGGAGCCACTGACTCCTAGAATTTTACCACTGGCTCCTATATTTTTGGGTCATTCTCCAAATATCTATATACAAATATCAGTGTCTGGCAACGAAATATTCTTACTGACTCCTAAATTTTGAACAGATATGTCAACCATTGATTTATTTATAAAGTGCTGTTACAGTCTATAGCACTGATTATGTGAGTGAAGGCACATAATAACACTGATGTGTGGTAAAAGATTAATAAAACAGACTAAGGGCCTGATGACAAGTGGAGCGTTATTCAACGTTCCCACTCGGGCGTTAACTGTGCTAGAAGTGCTGCAAAATCTGTTGGCGTTCTACAAATAACCAATAATAATAATAAAGTAACTTTTTGCGTGCATCGGGTAGCACTCGTATTACAAGTTGAAAGTAAACAGTTATCACTCACTCGCAAACCCAATGAACTTAGATTGGCCACATGCAATAACATATTCCCCCATAGAATTAAAAAAATTGCATGCAAACATGATCACATATTCTTAAGTGCTCTATCCCGACGTGAAAATATGAATATTTCACATTCCAGTGTTCTTCACATAGCAGAATATGTTCTATTTATATATATATATATATATATATATATTTCTACATATATTTTATGGTATTTTGTTATAATATATATAGTTCAAAAAGGAGCACTCTCACCACAATAACAGCTGCCACGGTGACAACGGTTAAATATTGCTGATAAAGGACGGCACTCACTGGTCTTTCCAAAGTGTACTTTAATAGAAAAAAAGTGACGTTTCGTCCCCCAGAAACGTCACTTTTTTTCTATTAAAGTACACTTTGGAAAGATCATTGAGTGCCGTCCTTTATCAGATATATATATATATATATATATATATATATATATATATATATATATATATATATATATATATATATATATATATATATATATATATATATATGTATATATATATATATATATATATATATATATATATATATATATATATATATATATATATATATATATATATATATATATATATATATATATATATATATATATGAAAAGCATTGGAATGTGAAATATTTACAGTAATACAAAGTATAGCACTTTATTAAAAATTAATGTTGCATAAATATGTTTTTACATGTTTTCATCTTCTTAAAGGGACATGAAACCCAAAATTTTTCTTTCATGGTTCAGATAGAGAGTACCATTTTAAACAACTTTCCAATTTACTTATGTTATTTAATTTGCTTCCTTATCTTATTATCATTTGCTGAAAGGTTTATCTAGGCAAGCTCAGGAGCAGCAGAGAACATAGGTTCTAGCTGTTGATTGGTGGCTGCATATATATATACCAACAATTGTGATTGGCTCACCCATGTGTTCATTTAGAAACCATTAGTGCATTGCTGCTACTTCAAAAAATGATACCAAGAGAATAAAACAAATTAGATAGTAGGAGTAAATTAGAAAATTGTTTAAAATTGTATTCTCTATCTGAATCATGACTGCAAAGGGCTTGAATACACTCTTGAACACACTATATATATATATACACACACACACACACACACATACATACATACACATATATATATATATATATATACACACACACACACACACACATATTTAGACATTTATATGTATGTATTTCTATGTTAAAGCCCTTTGCCTACCTTTTTTTTTACTAACACCTGAGACCTCATATCTTTAAACCCTTAAAACTTTTTTTGTGCAATATTTTTTAAAATACATTTTATTAGATGGTCTTATTATGAGTGTAACTGTAATTTTAAATGTATTTTAATGTGTTTTGTGACACTTATTTGTTTCATGAAACAGTTAACCTGAGCTCTGAGGTTGCACTAACCGGACATGCATTAACTTCAATTGTGCTCAAGCGATCGCGTTTACTTTCAACTTGTAATACAGACGGAAAACTCAACGTGCTCAAACTCCGGCAATAAACTGTTAGCACACCACTCGTAATCTAGCCCTAAGTAAGACAGATTAAAGGGACAGTAAACACCTTGAGATATTAATATAAAATATTTAGGTATGCATAGTAAAACAACTTTACAATATATCTTCATTATTTATTTTACTCCCTTTTCATGTAATTTAAGTCTGAAAATTGTGGAATTTCGAATTTTCCAAATACATATTCACCATGCAGCCTTCTCATGCCTAACCATACTACATATATTTTCCTAATTGGTTTTAACAGATAATAAATTCATCTTATACCAACATAATGATCATGAATATCCTTGTTGTCTGCAAACTAAAGCCTCCTCCACATAAGGAAAGTGGCAAGAGGAGTTCAGCTACTGGAAAACAATTGCACTAAACAAGATCTCTATTTAAAAAATAAAATAAAATACACTTTGCAGATATGTTATGCTATAGCAAAACAACAGAAGTTATTGTAATTACAAACGCCTAGATTTAGAGTTTTGCGGCCAAAGGGGTGCGTTAGCTACGCATGCTTTTTTCTGGCCGCACCTTTTAAATACCGCTGGTATTTAGAGTTCACAGAAGGGCTGCGTTAGGCTCCAAAAAAGGAGCGTATAGCATATTTACCGCAACTTCAACTCTTGATACCAGCGGTGCTTACGGACGCGGCCAGCTTCAAAAACGTGCTCGTGCACGATTCCCCCATAGAAAACAATGGGGCTGTTTGAGCTGAAAAAAAACCTAACACCTGCAAAAAAGCCGCGTTCAGCTCCTAACGCAGCCCCATTGTTTCCTATGGGGAAACACTTCCTACGTCTGCACCTAACACTCTAACATGTACCCTGAGTCTAAACACCCCTAACCTTACACTTATTAACCCCTAATCTGCCGCCCCCGCTATCGCTGACCCCTGCATATTATTTTTAACCCCTAATCTGCCGCTCCGTACACCCCCGCTACCTACATTATCCCTATGTACCCCTAATCTGCTGCCCTAACATCGCCGACCCCTATATTATATTTATTAACCCCTAATCTGCTGCCCCCAATGCCGCCTCTACCTAACTACACTTATTAACCCCTAATCTGCCGACCGGACCTGAGCGCTACTATAATAAATGTCTTAACCCCTAATCCGCCTCACTCCCGCCTCAATAACCCTATAATAAATAGTATTAACCCCTAATCTGCCCTCCCTAACATTGCCGACACCTAACTTCAAGTATTAACCCCATATCTGCCGACAGGAGCTCACCGCTACTCTAATAAATTTATTAACCCCTAAAGCTAAGTCTAACTTTAACCCTAACACCCCCCTAAATTAAATATAATTTTAATCTAACGAAATTAATTAACTCTTATTAAATAAATTATTCCTATTTAAAGCTAAATACCTGTAAAATAAACCCTAATATAGCTACAATATAAATTATAATTATATTTTAGCTATTTTAGGATTAATATTTATTTTACAGGCAACTTTGTAATTATTTTAACCAGGTACAATAGCTATTAAATAGTTAAGAACTATTTAATAGTTACCTAGTTAAAATAATTACAAAATTACCTGTAAAATAAATCCTAACCTAAGTTACAATTAAACCTAACACTACACTATCAATAAATTAATTAAATAAAATACCTACAATTATCTACAATTAAACCTAACACTACACTATCAATAAATAAATTAAATACAATTCCTACAAATAAATACAATTAAATAAACTAACTAAAGTACAAAAAATAAAAAAGAACTAAGTTACAAAAAATAAAAAAATATTTACAAACATTAGAAAAATATTACAACAATTTTAAACTAATTTCACCTACTCTAAGCCCCCTAATAAAATAACAAAGACCCCCAAAATAAAAAAATGCCCTACCCTATTCTAAATTACAAAAGTTCAAAGCTCTTTTACCTTACCAGCCCTTAAAAGGGCCCTTTGCGGGGCATGCCCCAAAAAATTCAGCTCTTTTGCCTGTAAAAAAAAAACATACAATACCCCCCCCCAATATTACAACCCACCACCCACATACCCCTAATCTAAACCCAAACCCCCCTTAAATAAACCTAACACTAAGCCCCTGAAGATCTTCCTACCTTGTCTTCACCTCACCAGGTTCACCGATCGGTCCAGAAGAGGGTCCGAAGTCTTGATCCAAGCCCAAGCGGGGGGCTGAAGAGTGACGTCCATCCGCGGGCTGAAGTCTGGATCCAAGCGGCGGCTGAAGAAATCCATCATCGGGCTGAAGTCTTGATCCAAGCGGGCGCTGAAGAAGTCCATCATCGGGATGAAGTCTTCTATGAAGCAGCATCTTCAATCTTCTTTCTTCCGGAGCCATCATCTTCCAGCCGACGCGGAACATCCTCTTCTACCGACGCCTACTCGCCGAATGACGGTTCCTTTAAATGACGTCATCCAAGATGGCGTCCGTCGAATTCCGATTGGCTGATAGGATTCTATAAGCCAATCGGAATTAAGGTAGGAAAATTCTGATTGGCTGATGGAATCAGCCATTCAGATTCAAGTTCAATCCGATTGGCTGATCCAATCAGCCAATCAGATTGAGCTCGCATTCTATTGGCTGTTCCGATTAGCCAATAGAATGCGAGCTCAATCTGATTGGCTGATCGGATCAGCCAATCGGATTGAACTTGATTCTGATTGGCTGATTCCATCAGCCAATCAGAATTTTCCTACCTTAATTCCGATTGGCTGATAGAATCCTATCAACCAATCGGAATTCGACAGACGCCATCTTGGATGACGTCATTTAAAGGAACCGACATTCGGCGAGTAGGCGTCTGTAGAAGAGGATGTTCCGCGTCGGCTGGAAGATGATGGCTCCGGAAGAAAGAAGATTGAAGATGCTGCTTCATAGAAGACTTCTTCAGCCGCCGCTTGGATCCAGACTTCAGCCCGAGGATGGACGTCACTCTTCAGCCCCCCGCTTGGGCTTGGATCAAGACTTCGGACCCTCTTCTGGACCGATCGGTGAACCCGGTGAGGTGAAGACAAGGTAGGAAGATCTTCAGGGGCTTAGTGTTAGGTTTATTTAAGGGGGGTTTGGGTTTAGATTAGGGGTATGTGGGTGGTGGGTTGTAATGTTGGGGGGGGTATTGTATGTTTTTTTTTTACAGGCAAAAGAGCTGAATTTTTTGGGGCATGCCCCGCAAAGGGCCCTTTTAAGGGCTGGTAAGGTAAAAGAGCTTTGAACTTTTGTAATTTAGAATAGGGTAGGGCATTTTTTTATTTTGGGGGTCTTTGTTATTTTATTAGGGGGCTTAGAGTAGGTGAAATTAGTTTAAAATTGTTGTAATATTTTTCTAATGTTTGTAAATATTTTTTTATTTTTTGTACTTTAGTTAGTTTATTTAATTGTATTTATTTGTAGGAATTGTATTTAATTTATTTATTGATAGTGTAGTGTTAGGTTTAATTGTAGATAATTGTAGGTATTTTATTTAATTAATTTATTGATAGTGTAGTGTTAGGTTTAAAACAATGGGGCTGTTTGAGCTGAAAAAAAACCTAACACCTGCAAAAAAGCCGCGTTCAGCTCCTAACGCAGCCCCATTGTTTCCTATGGGGAAACACTTCCTACGTCTGCACCTAACACTCTAACATGTACCCCGAGTCTAAACACCCCTAACCTTACACTTATTAACCCCTAATCTGCCGCCCCCGCTATCGCTGACCCCTGCATATTATTTTTAACCCCTAATCTGCCGCTCCGTACACCCCCGCTACCTACATTATCCCTATGTACCCCTAATCTGCTGCCCTAACATCGCCGACCCCTATATTATATTTATTAACCCCTAATCTGCCCCCCTCAACGTCGCCTCCACCTGCCTACACTTATTAACCCCTAATCTGCCGAGCGGACCGCACCGCTACTATAATAAAGTTATTAACCCCTAATCCGCCTCACTCCCGCCTCAATAACCCTATAATAAATAGTATTAACCCCTAATCTGCCCTCCCTAACATTGCCGACACCTAACTTCAAGTATTAACCCCATATCTGCCGACAGGAGCTCACCGCTACTCTAATAAATTTATTAACCCTAAAGCTAAGTCTAACTTTAACCCTAACACCCCCCTAAATTAAATATAATTTTAATCTAACGAAATTAATTAACTCTTATTAAATAAATTATTCCTATTTAAAGCTAAATACCTGTAAAATAAACCCTAATATAGCTACAATATAAATTATAATTATATTGTAGCTATTTTAGGATTAATATTTATTTTACAGGCAACTTTGTAATTATTTTAACCAGGTACAATAGCTATTAAATAGTTAAGAACTATTTAATA
Organism: Bombina bombina; assembly: GCF_027579735.1. Lineage (NCBI taxonomy): Eukaryota > Metazoa > Chordata > Amphibia > Anura > Bombinatoridae > Bombina > Bombina bombina. Next base: position 1,009,534,057 of record NC_069504.1, on the reverse strand, counting down.
GTTACCTAGTTAAAATAATTACAAAATTACCTGTAAAATAAATCCTAACCTAAGTTACAATTAAACCTAACACTACACTATCAATAAATTAATTAAATAAAATACCTACAATTATCTACAATTAAACCTAACACTACACTATCAATAAATAAATTAAATACAATTCCTACAAATAAATACAATTAAATAAACTAACTAAAGTACAAAAAATTAAAAAGAACTAAGTTACAAAAAATAAAAAAATATTTACAAACATTAGAAAAATATTACAACAATTTTAAACTAATTTCACCTACTCTAAGCCCCCTAATAAAATAACAAAGACCCCCAAAATAAAAAAATGCCCTACCCTATTCTAAATTACAAAAGTTCAAAGCTCTTTTACCTTACCAGCCCTTAAAAGGGCCCTTTGCGGGGCATGCCCCAAAAAATTCAGCTCTTTTGCCTGTAAAAAAAAAACATACAATACCCCCCCCCCCAATATTACAACCCACCACCCACATACCCCTAATCTAAACCCAAACCCCCCTTAAATAAACCTAACACTAAGCCCCTGAAGATCTTCCTACCTTGTCTTCACCTCACCGGGTTCACCGATCGGTCCAGAAGAGGGTCCGAAGTCTTGATCCAAGCCCAAGCGGGGGGCTGAAGAGTGACGTCCATCCGCGGGCTGAAGTCTGGATCCAAGCGGCGGCTGAAGAAATCCATCATCGGGCTGAAGTCTTGATCCAAGCGGGCGCTGAAGAAGTCCATCATCGGGATGAAGTCTTCTATGAAGCAGCATCTTCAATCTTCTTTCTTCCGGAGCCATCATCTTCCAGCCGACGCGGAACATCCTCTTCTACCGACGCCTACTCGCCGAATGACGGTTCCTTTAAATGACGTCATCCATGATGGCGTCCGTCAAATTCCGATTGGCTGATAGGATTCTATAAGCCAATCGGAATTAAGGTAGGAAAATTCTGATTGGCTGATGGAATCAGCCATTCAGATTCAAGTTCAATCCGATTGGCTGATCCAATCAGCCAATCAGATTGAGCTCGCATTCTATTGGCTGTTCCGATCAGCCAATAGAATGCAAGCTCAATCTGATTGGCTGATCGGATCAGCCAATCGGATTGAACTTGATTCTGATTGGCTGATTCCATCAGCCAATCAGAATTTTCCTACCTTAATTCCGATTGGCTGATAGAATCCTATCAACCAATCGGAATTCGACAGACGCCATCTTGGATGACGTCATTTAAAGGAACCGACATTCGGCGAGTAGGCGTCTGTAGAAGAGGATGTTCCGCGTCGGCTGGAAGATGATGGCTCCGGAAGAAAGAAGATTGAAGATGCTGCTTCATAGAAGACTTCTTCAGCCGCCGCTTGGATCCAGACTTCAGCCCGAGGATGGACGTCACTCTTCAGCCCCCCGCTTGGGCTTGGATCAAGACTTCGGACCCTCTTCTGGACCGATCGGTGAACCCGGTGAGGTGAAGACAAGGTAGGAAGATCTTCAGGGGCTTAGTGTTAGGTTTATTTAAGGGGGGTTTGGGTTTAGATTAGGGGTATGTGGGTGGTGGGTTGTAATGTTGGGGGGGGGGTATTGTATGTTTTTTTTTTACAGGCAAAAGAGCTGAATTTTTTGGGGCATGCCCCGCAAAGGGCCCTTTTAAGGGCTGGTAAGGTAAAAGAGCTTTGAACTTTTGTAATTTAGAATAGGGTAGGGCATTTTTTTATTTTGGGGGTCTTTGTTATTTTATTAGGGGGCTTAGAGTAGGTGTAATTAGTTTAAAATTGTTGTAATATTTTTCTAATGTTTGTAAATATTTTTTTATTTTTTGTAACTTAGTTCTTTTTTATTTTTTGTACTTTAGTTAGTTTATTTCATTGTATTTATTTGTAGATATTGTATTTAATTAATTTATTGATAGTGTAGTGTTAGGTTTAATTGTAACTTAGGTTAGGATTTATTTTACAGGTAATTTTGTAATTATTTTAACTATTTTAGCTATTAAATAGTTCTTAACTATTTAATAGCTATTGTACCTGGTTAAAATAATTACAAAGTTGCCTGTAAAATCAATATAAATCCTAAAATAGCTATAATATAATTATAATTTATATTGTAGCTATATTAGGGTTTATTTTACAGGTAAGTATTTAGCTTTAAATAGGAATAATTTATTTAATAAGAGTTAATTTATTTAGTTAGATTTAAATTATATTTAACTTAGGGGGGTGTTAGTGTTAGGGTTAGACTTAGCTTTAGGGGTTAATCCATTTATTACAGTAGCGGCGAGATTCGGTCGGCAGATTAGTGGTTAATAATTGAAGTTAGGTGTCGGCGATGTTAGGGAGGGCAGATTAGGGGTTAATACTATTTATTATAGGGTTATTGAGGCGGGAGTGAGGCGGATTAGGGGTTAATAACTTTATTATAGTAGCGGTGCGGTCCGCTCGGCAGATTAGGGGTTAATAAGTGTAGGCAGGTGGAGGCGACGTTGAGGGGGGCAGATTAGGGGTTAATAAATATAATATAGGGGTCGGCGGTGTTAGGGGCAGCAGATTAGGCGTACATAAGGATAACGTAGGTGGCGGCGCTTTGCGGTCGGCAGATTACGGGTTAATTATTGTAGGTAGCTGGCGGCGATGTTGTGGGGGGGCAGGTTAGGGGTTAATAAATATAATATAGGGGTCGGCGGTGTTAGGGGCAGCAGATTAGGGGTACATAAGTATAACGTAGGTGGCGGTCGGCAGATTAGGGGTTAAAAAAAATTAATCGAGTGGCGGCGATGTGGGGGGACCTCGGTTTAGGGGTACATAGGTAGTTTATGGGTGTTAGTGTACTTTAGAGCACAGTAGTTAAGAGCTTTATAAACCGGCGTTAGCCCAGAAAGCTCTTAACTACTGACTTTTTTCTGCGGCTGGAGTTTTGTCGTTAGATTTCTAACGCTCACTTCAGCCACGACTCTAAATACCGGCGTTAGAAAGATCCCATTGAAAAGATAGGATACGCAATTGACGTAAGGGGATCTGCGGTATGGAAAAGTTGCGGCTGGAAAGTGAGCGTTAGACCCTTTCCTGACTGACTCAAAATACCAGAGGGCGGTAAAAACCAGCGTTAGGAGCCTCTAACGCTGGTTTTCACGGCTACCGCCCAACTCTAAATCTAGGCCAAAGTGTTTACATTACTGTCCCTTTTAATACAGAAAAATGTGGGTCATGGTCTAAAGTGTACAATATACAGCTCATAAATTATTCTGATGCTTCAAATCTTGCTCAATAATGTATTTATCCCCTGCAAATGGTTAAACACATAGGTAAAGTGCTGCTCAGGAACTTTGAGCCCTGTTGCAACTTATAAGGACACAAACAGTCATTGCTGGATCGCACGCGCATCTTCTGATTGGCTGTTTCCTGCTTGGTGGTTGCCATTACACTTGCAGCTGCCTAGCAAGATTAACCTGTGTGTTAAACAGTTATTTTTTACCATATTTTTGGGGTTAAATTACATGCTCTAACATATAAGAACATCATTTTTTTACATTAGGTTGTCCCATATTAACATAAATGTATTTATATGTAAAAATGTGGTGTGTATTTTTTATTTTTTTGCCTAAGAACTTATCCTTTGTAACCCAGAACTACTTTGGTAAAGAGTTGATAGTGCGATAGACATAGCTACTCTTTGACAAGTGTGATACATAAGTATAACTATTTCAAGCACATTTTAGGGATAGAAAACATGTTTAGGCAGATCAGATTTTTTTTTTTTTTTTTAGTTAATTAAAATTCCTCTGTTAACTCCTCACCAAAGTATTTCTTTCATGAGTCTGTGTTAACGTGCGTGGTTTTATTGTATAAGAATTTTTAGACAGTGTAAGTGTGTCTTCATTTTCAAAAGTGCCACTTTAAAGAGACTTTCAGAAATTTAAGAAACCCTTTACAAATGTTATAATAATAACTAGTAATTATATAGCGCCTTTCTCCCAGTGGGACTCAAAGCGCTTTTTCAGCACTCGCTCTCAGAATTAACCAAATCAGCAGCTGAATAATAATGGTTGTTATTATTAATCATTTTATCGACTTCGAAAGAATGAAAGGCTGAGTCGGCCCTGCCAGGATTTGAGCCTGTAACCTTGGATCTTTTAAACAGGCTTTTTTGCAGTTGGGGCATTTAACCAACTGAGCTACCTCACCGGCCTAGCTTATTTCAATATCTAAAGTTGTATGTTTGATGCTAAAATGATCTATTTCATAAAGTAGGTTCCAGAAGTCTGAATCCACTACAAAAATGTGATCAACATTTCTGAAAAACGAATTTGAATAAAAAAAAATATATGCGGTATTTCTCAAACAAAAACACATCACTTCCGCTAAAAAATAAATGCTCATTAGTACATACTAAGCAACACACTCCAAGATGCTCCATGTTTCCACTAAATGTTACTAAGTTGCTGAATGTAACATGAAAATTGGGGAAGGGTTACTCTTAACACCTGATAACATTAAAATGAAATTACACAGTATATAAACTGGGTTAAAAAAAAACAGTACTAGATACCACTTTACAGCAACTGAAGGAATTAAGGCTTTGTGTCTTAGAGGGACAGTCAACACCAGCATTTTTGTTGTTTAAAAAGAAAGATAATCTCTTTATTACATATTTCCGAGTTTTGCACAACCAACATTGTTATAGAAATACACTTTTTACCAAGGTGATTACCTTGTATCTATGCTTCTGCAAACTGCCCCCTTATTTCAGTTTTTTTGACAGACTTGCATTTTAGCCAATCAGTGCTCACTCCAAGGTAACTTCATGTGCATGAGCTCCATGTTATCTATATGAAACACATTAACTAATGCCCTCTAGTAGTCAAAATGCATTCAGATTAGAGGCAGTCTTCAAGGTCAAAGAAATTAGCATAAAGTTGTTTAAAATTACATTCCCTATTTAAATCATGAAAGTTTTTTTTGGACTTTACTGTCCCTTTAAAGTTAAAGGGACATTATACACTAGATTTTTCTTTGCATAAATGTTTTGTAGATGATCCATTTATATAGCCCATACAGTTTTTTTTTTTTTTTAAATGTATAGTTTTGCTTATTTTTAAATAACATTGCTCTGATTTTCAGACTCCTAACAAAGCACCAAAGTTTTAGGAAAATACAGACTTATACTTACTCCAGCTTGCTCCTGTTTTGTGTAAAGGGTATTTTCATATGCAGATAAAGGGGGGGGATGTCTGCATGCAGTGGGTGTTCCAGTAACCTTTTAAACAGAGCTAAACTGGGAGTTTCTAAGTAAGTTTTTAAATGGTTCTATACTGGATTTTTTAGATTAGTATCTGTGCATATTATTCTTTATAGTAGTGTCTATTACATGCAGTTATATGAAAATTGGTGTATACTGTCCCTTTAACACCACCAGTGGAAACACATTGTTTGTTTGTATGCAGAATTTTTGCTATACTGATATAAGCTATGCATATATAAAATTAAATTAGTTTTAGATGCCTTTAAAGTGTAGTAAAGATGGCTCAATCTAGGAAGTTATTTGGAAATGTTCTTCAAAACCCAGCCTTTTGTTTTCAAAATGGATGGATAACCCTGTAGTTCAATATTAAGACAGATTTATTGACGACTCACAAAAACTGGTAATAAGCTCTCTTTGTGTGGTAGAGTTGTAAATCAAGTAAATTAGAAGGGAAAAGAATGAGAGCATGTATTGTAGACCACCATTACACACAGAATGTTCAATGAATTGCATCCGTTATTCTTTCATACCATTTTTTTACCTATTACATTTTAACAACTTTGCTAGATCTGAACCCTTGACCAAACATCTAAACATTTCCTGTTCTTCAATTTCTTTAATTTTTTATTGTTTTTTTAACATTTGTTTATTATTTCAATGATTTATGTTTCTGCCTACATCATCTTTATTACTATTTATTTGTATAGCGTCGCTAAATTCCGTAGTGCTGGGTACAGAGATAGGGGTATACAATAAAAAGGGTTTGTGATAAGATACAAAAACATAACAGACTATACTGATTTAGTACAGAAGGAACAGGGCCCTGCTCCGAAGAGCTTACAGTCTACAGGTTAAGGGTGTAGAGGACATAAGGTTTGAAGTAGTCTGTTACGTGGATTGTAGTAGCAGCAGTAAGTCAAGGCATTTTAAAGGGACAGGCTACTTCAGAATTTGTATTACTCCCTTTATTACCCATTCCTCAGTTTTGCAAAACCAACACGTTATATTAATACACTTTTCACCTCTGTGATTAACTTGTATCTAATCCTCTGCACACTGCCTCTTTATCTCAGTTATTTTGACAGACTTGCATTTTAGCCAATCAGTGCTGACTCATTAATAACTACACGGGAGTGAGCACAATGTTATCTATATGACACACATGAACTCGCGCTGGCTAGGTGTGAAAAACTGTCAAAATGCACGAGATAAGAGGCGGCCTTCAAGTGCTTAGAAATCAGCATATGAGCCTATCGGGGTTTAGTTTTCAACAAAAAATACAAAGAGAACAAAGCAAATTTGATGATAAAAGTGAAGTTGTTTACAATTGCATGTCCTATATGAATCATGAAAGTTTAATTTTGACTAGACTGTCCATTTAAGATATATTTTGGCAAGGATGATTTATCTCTTTGACTTAGATATGGTAATCCATTGTCAGGAGCCATCATGTTAATAATGTTTATTTTATTTGCACAACTATTTTTTTCAAAGCCATATTTTCTTTTCAGTTGATGATATTGTACAGGTAATGATCATAAAAAATATTAAATAAAGAATCATTTTGAAATGTTACATCTTCTACCTCATATGAACAATGGATACATTAGAGCAGTGTTTTTCAACCAGTGTGCCATGGCACACCAGTGTGCCGTGAGAGATCCTCAGGTGTGCCACGGCAGACTGACAACAGTGTGACATATTTTTTAAACTTTGCTTGTTTTTTACTCCCAGTGCAGGGGTAGTTTGTAGGAGGCATGGCATAACAGCACAATACATACAGCATGTGTGTGTTTGTGTTTGTATATATATATATATGCTGTATTAGGCTACAATGGTGTGCCACAGGATTTTTTAATGTAAAAAAGTGTGCCACGGCAAAAAAAAGGTTAAAAATCACTGCATTAGAGGATGTATGTAATATCCATGTATTGTGTTGTGTACATCTTTGTTATATTAGCATAAATGGAAAATAACTCTAAAGCAACAGGATAATATATAGAAACATATAAATATATGAATATATAAATCCTATAGGAGGCGCTCAGGACAATATAAGCACAGATGTGAATATTATAAAGAGTAAACATAAACATAAGGAATGTACAAATTAAAGGTACAGATGAGACCTATGAAACTATGTTGGAATGGTATTCTTAAAGTCCCATTATCCCATAAAATGTACTAGAATAGATTGCATACAAAGTTAGTGAGCTAAATACTTAAAGCTCCAGTTACAAGCTTCAACGATATCCAAAAGGTGATAAACTTGATGTAGGGAGTGAATAGGCAGCTCTCTTACTTCATCAGGGATGGAAGATCTATAATAAAATATGGAACAGAAAGAGACGCCACATGTGCAAATCAATAGTACAATGTGTGGTACAAACAGAAGGAATACACACAGGGTACTCACATTCAGAAAAGGCATTCAGTTATGCCCATAGGAACAGGCTGGATTTCCACAGCAGTCCAGCTAGCTGAGCACCATCCGAACAATTCCCCACAGTCCAAGGCCACAGCAGTTCAGGAGCAGAGGCAGGTAACCAGATGGAAGGGAAAGACCCTATAGGTAGCGTAAGCTCAGAGAATAATACTAAGCATTGAGAGTTAAAAACAAAGTGATTTTATTTAAAAACACAGTTTAAAAATAGCTCCTGCTTGATATAGTATAATCTCTAGCATAGATGTAGAGAAACCATGCAACGCGTTTCTCGGTGATAACCGTTTCATCAGGCATTGATGTTTGTACCACACATTGTACTATTGATTCACACATGTGGTGCCTCTTTCTGTTCCATATTTTATCATAAATGGAAAATAGGTGTGTAGTCTCAAATTTAATTCTTTTCTTTCGCTTCTTTCTTTCTTCCCCCTCTTTCTTTCTTTCTTTCTTTCTTTCTTTTCTTTTTGTACTCTCCTTTCTTCCTCCTCTTTCTCACTTTCCTAATTTATTTCTTCCTTCCCTTTATTTTCTCTCTCTTTTCCCCTTTCCCTTTTTTATACAGACTGGTTATAGGCATGTTCAGATGGTACATTTTAAATTACATTAAATGGAAAGTTTAGTTGTTTAACTTATGCATGAAAGAAGACCCTGTGTATATTAAGAATAAATGGAAATCTGTAATGCATCACCTAGCAGCAACATTGTTAGTGAAGGTGATGGTTCTGGAAAACTCAGGGAATTGCCAAGCAGACCTCAGTTCCTTAGATGGCATTAGGAATCAGTGGGTGCTCAGTAACAAATGGTTCTGTTGTTCATGCTTTACCAGGCCCTGACTAATGTAAAGCAGGCAATACTTTTAAATAAAATGTTAACTCTCCATTGGCAGCAATGCACGTTTGGTGCCACAGTTTCTATGTTATACATAATAAAAGCATAAGTTAGCGATATAAGGGACATTTTAATGCAAACATTACATGTTCTTATTCATTAGAGAATGACATTTTTATATTACTGTACCTAGATAACTTTATATGTAAACCCCACAAGGAGTTAGACACATAGGCAAAGTCCAACTCAACAAAAATAAATCTAAAGCTGCATTTCCCATACAGTTAATATTCTGTACTGTGTTATAACAAGCCATTGGAAACACATTTTATAGAACAGTGTTGCTTTTATATCCCTCTCACAAATGCCCAGTCCATGTCAAGCAAAGTATATGAATTGCCCTAACCTCACCCATAACTCCACCCCCAAAGATGTTCAGCTCTGCCCCCAAGGTACAGTAATTCCACCCCAGCACCTGGTTCAGGTATTTGACTGGAAATGGTTCCAAAGTGTATATAGGTGTATACATGTGTAAATATGTATGTATATATGTATACCGGGTATACCTATAAATACACACACACACATATATATATATATATATATATATATATATATATATATATATATATATATATATATATATATATATATATTCACATTATAGCCCTTTCCAAGCTAACACCTAATGTTTTAACCCTTATAAAAAAATGTTTACTTTTAATATTTTTTTTAGCAGATAGTGTAAAAATGATTGTAAAATTTTATTTTAATGTTCTTTTTGTGTTTAGTGTAACCTCTTTTTAGCCCTAAACCTTAACGCAAGGTCTTCACTCATGCTAACCTGATGAATGCACATTTAGATTGTCTTCGGTGGCGAGTGTTTACTTTCAACTTGTAATACGTGCATAAATTAAATATATCCTAATATAACTCATGTTGGGTTAGCAAAAATGAAGAATGAGTGTACTCCTGTCATACTTATGTATGCAAACCCTACAGGAGTACACAAATTCTTCATGTGCGCTAACCTGACATGTTATATTAAGGTGCATTATATATTTATTAAATATTAAATTTTGAAAAATATTAATAATTAATGTAAATAATTATTTGAGATGCACTAAAATATCCTAAATAATCCATAGAATATATATTTATATATAATTATTAATAATTTAATATTTCCGTAAGGCGCCTTAAGATAACTTATCCGAATCACTGAATCACGTTACGCATATTTTATTTTTATATATATATATATATATATATATATATATATATATATATATATATATATATATATATCCAGAATGGCCTAGCACTCACGGTCACCGTTGTGTAACGGGGTGCACTGCAGAAAATTTCAATAATACCAAATGAAGAAGTCACTCTCCGGATTTAACCAAGGGTAACTTTTTAATCCCTAATGTGACATTTCGGGGTGTTATCCCCATTATCAAACAGACAGCCTCTTGTCTGTTTGAAAACGGGGATAACACCCCGATACGTCACATTAAGGGATTAAAAAGTTACCCTTTTATATATATATATATATATATATATATATATATATATATATATATATATATATATATATATATATATGTTAATGTAAAATATATACTGGTATATTTTATTTCCAATTTACTTTTACCATTAAATTTGCTTTGTCCTTTAGTATTCTTGGTTGAAAGCCAAACCTTGGTAGGCTGATATGCTAATTTCTAAGCCCTTGAAGACCGCCTCTTATTTCAGTGCCTTTTGATAGTTCATGTGTGCCATATAGATAATATTGTGCTCACTCCCGTGGTGTTATTTATGAGTCAGCACTGCAAGTCTGTCAAAAGAACTGAAAAAAGGGGCAGTCTGCAGAGGCACGGTAATCACAGAGGTAGAAAGTATTTTAAAGGGATAGTCTAGTCAAAAATAAACTTTCATGATTCAAATAGAGCTTGCAATTTTAAGCAACTTTCTAATTTACTCCTATTATCAATTTTCATCATTCTCTTTGTATTTTTGTTTTAAAAAGCAAGAATGTAAGCTTAGAAGCTGGCCCATTTTGGTTTAGCACCTGGGTAGCACTTGCTGGTTGGATGGCTACATTTAGACACCAATCAGCAAGTGCTACCCAGGTTCTGGACAAAAAATGGTCCAGCTTCTAAGCTTACATTCCTGCTTTTTAAAACAAAGATACCAAGAGAATGAAGAAAAATTGATAATAGTAGTAAATTAGAAAGTTGCTTTAAATAGCATGCGCTATCTGAATCATGAAAGTATAATTTTGACTATACTATCCCTTTAATATAACCGTGTTGGTTATGCAAAACTGGGGAATGGGTAATAAAGGGATTATCTACCTTTTTAAACAATAATAATTCTTTAGTACACTGTCCCTTTTAATTGTTTAATATATTGAGATAAAGCTTTGTTACCTCATTAAAATGATTATTTCACATATCCTTCTGAGGTCTTTACTGGCCACCCACAAAGCCGGAGGCTTTTTTGATGAGTGGCATGTTTGATTAGTTTACTATCTCTTTAATGAAAAAGAAAAAAAAAGAAACATGCCTTAAAGGGACATTATTCACTCATTTTTTTCTTTGCATAAATGTTTTGTAGATGATCTATTTATATAGCCCATCAAGTTTTTTTTTTTTTTTAAATGTATAGTTTTGCTTATTTTTAAATTACATTGCTCTGATTTTCATTCTCCTAACCAAGCCCCAAAGTTTTATGAGAATACCATCAGCTACCTTCTCCAGCTTGCTCCTGTTTGTGTAAAGGGTCTTTTCATATGCAAAAGAAGGGGGAGGGGGGAGTGTCTTATTTCCCTCTTGCAGTGGGCTTTACAGTTACCTTTTAAACAGAGCTAAACTGAGAGCTTCTAAGTAAGTTTTTAAACCATTTTATACAGGATTTTTAGATCAGTATCTGGGCATCTTATTCTTTATAGTAGTGTCTATTACATGCAGTTATATGAAAATGAGTGTATACTGTCCCTTTAATGAAATGCCTTAATGTTTGAATAAACGATTCACCCAAGATACTAGTTTATTTGCTACAAAGAAACCTTACTCAACATAAGTACATGCTCACCTCCCTACCCTAAATACATACAGATATAAATACCCCAATCCAGAATTCCAAATCCATAATTATTCTTAAATGTACACTTTTTTTAATTAATATTTTTTTTTAAAAATCTAATTATTAAAATTTACCATTTTTCCACACTAGTAAGTCACAATGTTCTCTGCCTGAGTCAGTCAGTGTTTTGTTTTTTTTGTGTTCTAGAATGCAAACAATAGTCCATAATTATTTAAAACAACAAATATTACATTCTTATTATAGTACTGTACTGTTTTTTTAAGGTACTGTGTATGTAAAAGTATTAAAATGCTATAAAACTATGGTTAGGTTGCATGCATAAGCTGTATAATAACATATAAATATTGCCTAAATAACATAAGATCTTGTTATTTACACTTGGTCCCATTTTACAGATGCAAATAAATAAATATTCTGAAATTTAGACTTTTTCCGGTCCCAAGCAGTATGGATAAAGAGTTTAGCACCTGTATATACAAGTAAAATAGTAAATAGAGAACTACTGTTATTGTTTCAGAAAACACATCTTAACTATTTGCATTTCTCAAGTTACTGAGAATTTTGCTTTAAAGAAATTTTCATACAACTCGTATGGCTTTGATTACATTCATTCCACCCTTGTATAATGATTACAATTTATTATTTGTATCTTTTACAAACATTTTATTATAACCATACATTACAATATTTTGAGTGCATAGTCACTTAGAGTGTATTACAAAAAAATGTATCGGAACAGAGAATGTGTCTATTTTTCAGTTTAATAGTTAATTTGTCCAGCTGCTACTGACTTGATTGACATTTCAGACTTAACACTACATTAGAATGAGATTTATTTGGTGTGAGCAGTTTGTGGGATGGCAATGAACTTTAATAAATTCCAATCTAAGAACAAAAATGTTAGCTTGGTAATGTAAAGCACAATCGTATATGCAGTTATTCTACAGATTGAAAAATAGGAACATATAAAAAAAAATCTTAAAACGACCACTAAACATAGTGGAATTGAATCCATGACAAATACACAATAAAAGGGCAAGGCAATATCACTTAGTTTGAATTTGAAATGAGCAAAAGAATATTTTCTGGCAAATCTCAAAGTTAATCCAATTTATGTCTTCCCCTGGAACATGTAACAGCCATCAGCCAATCACAAAATGCAAATATACCGTGCACTTGTGCACACGCTCAGTAGCAGCTGGCGCCTCAAAAGAGGTTCATATAAATAGAATGTACACATTTTGATTATAGAAGTGTATTGGAATTTTTAAATGCATGCTTTAACTGAACCATAGATCTTTAATTTTGACTTTAAAGGAATATGGAACCCATTTTCTTTTTCTTTCATGATTCAGATAGAGGATGCACTTTTATGCAACTTTCTAATTTACTTCTATTATCATTTTTTTTTGTTCTCTTGGTATCTATATTTGAAAAAGCAGGAATGTAAGCTGAGCCCCCTCTTTTGCTCTCTCTCTCCCCCCTCTTTTGCTCTCTCTCTTCTCTCTTTTGCTCTCTCCCCCCTCTTTTGCTCTCTCTCTCCCCCTCTTTTGCTCTCTCTCTCCCCCTCTTTTGCTCTCTCTCTCCCCCTCTTTTGCTCTCTCTCTCTCTCCCCCCTCTTTTGCTCTCTCTCTCTCCCCCCCTCTTTTGCTCTCTCTCTCTCCTCCCCTCTTTTGCTCTCTCTCCCCTCTTTTGCTCTCTCTCCCCTCTTTTGCTCTCTCTCCCCTCTCTTTTGCTCTCTCTCTCTCTTCCCCCCTCTTTTGCTCTCTCTCTCTCTTCCCCCCTCTTTTGCTCTCTCTCTCTCTTCTCCCCTCTTTTGCTCTATTTTAGTCTCTCTCTCTCTTTCCCCCTCTTTTGCTCTCTTTTGGTCTCTCCAACCTCTCTCCCGTTGGCCACGCCCTTCCCACGCACTCCCGCAAGGCCACTCCACCTCGTCACGCCCGCCGGCCACGCCCCCATCATGGGACGCCCGGCCATGCCCCCATCACGGCACATCCGGTCACACCCCCATCACAGCACCAGGGCCAGCAGCTTCCGCATTGCGCTCTCTACTGCGCATGACTGCATCTGACAAACATACCTGGCCTTTTATTATATAGGACTAGTCCTAAAGCTCGTTCACACGGGCCATTTTTTTGCAGTACAGTGGTCCCACCCCTTGTGTTCTCTCCCTCCCACACTCTTTTGCTTTCTCTCTCTCCCCCCTCTCTTTTGCACTCTATCTCTCCCCCCTCTCTTTTGCACTCTCTCTCTCTCCCCTCTCTTTTGCACTCTCTCTCTCCCCCCTCTCTTTTGCGCTCTCTCTCTCCCCCCTCTTTTGCGCTCTCTCTCCCTCTCTCCCCTCTCTTTCTATATCACCTCTCTCTTTCTCTCTCTCCTCTCTCTCCCCCTCTCTCCCCCCTCTCTCTTTCTCCCCCCTCTCTCTTTCTCCCCCCCCTCTCTCTCCCTCTCTCTCTCTCCTCTCTCTCCCCCCTCTCTCTTTCTCCCCCCCTCTCTCTCTCTCCCCCCCTCTCTCTCTCTCCCCCCCTCTCTCTCTCCATCTCCTCTCTCTTTCTCCCCTCTCTCTTCCCTCTCTCTCTCTCCCCTCTCTCTCTCCCCCCCCCCTCTCTCTCTCTCTCTCTCTCTCTCTCTCTCTCTCCCCTCTCTCCTCTCTCTCTCCTCTCTCCTCTCTCTCTCTCTCTCTCTCTCTCTCTCTCTCTCCCCTTTTTCTATCTCCCCTCTCTCTTTCTCCCCCCCCTCTCTCTCCTTCTCTCTCTCTCCTCTCTCTCCCCCCTCTCTCTCCCCCCTCTCTCTCCCCCTCTCTCTTTCTCCCCCCCTCTCTCTCTCCATCTCCCCTCTATCTCACTCCCCTCTCTCTTTCTCCCCTCTCTCTTCCCTCTCTCTCTCTCCCCTCTCTCTCTCCCCCTCTCTCTCTCTCTCTCTCTCTCATGTCTCTCTCTCTTCCCCTCCCTCTCTCTCTCTTCCCCTCTCTCTCTCTCTCTCTCTTTCTCTCCTCTCTCTCTCTTCTCTCTCTCTCCCCTCTCTTCCTCCCCCTCTCTCTTTCTCTCTCCCCTCTTTATCTCCCTTCTCTCTCCCCCCTTCTCTCTCCCCCCTCTCTCTCTCCCCTCCCATTCTCTCTCTCTCCTCTCTCTCTCTCCTCTCTCTCTCTCTCTCTCTCTCTCTCTCTCTCTCTCTCTCCTCTCTCTCTCACCCCTCTCTCTCTTCCCTCTTTCTCTCTCCACAATTACCCTCTTTCTCTCTCCCCTGTCTCTCTCTCCCCCCCTGTCTCTCTCTCGCTCTCTCTCTCTCCCCTCTTGATCTCTTTCTCCTCTCTCTCCCCTCTTTTGAGCTGTTTGAGCTCTCTCCACGGCCTTTCACGGCCCCGCCCCTGGCCCGCCCCTTCACGCTAGGCTCCGCCCCTTCACGGACATTCACGCTAGGCTCCGTCCCCTTCACGGGGCTTCATGCTAGGTCACGCCCCTTTCACGGCCCTGCCCCTGGCCCGCCCCTTCACGCTAGGCTCCGCCCCTTCACGGACATTCACGCTAGGCTCCGTCCCCTTCACGGGCCTTCATGCTAGGTCACGCCCCTTTCACGTTCTGTTACGCCCCGTGCACGCTCGGCAACGCCCACCTCTGCTCGCGGCAGTCGGCAGATCAGGTAGGGATTTAAGGCCAGGTGTGTTTGTCCTCGTGCTGTCTCTACTGCGCATGACAGCTTCGGACAAACACACTTGGCCATTTATAGTATAGGATTACCAATATGTTTTTGATATAGCGTCAAATAAAAATAAAAATCTAGAAACAAAAGCAAAGAAACAAAAACAAAAAAAAATATAAGAAAGTAAAAGATAATAAGGTACCAAGTCCTGACATACAAAGTAATTGATATTGCTAAAGGTTCTAAAGGGGGTCAATAGATAACTATATTAATAAAATAACAATCTTGCTCTCATCTAAAGCTTCTTATACAGAAGAGTCATCATAGGGCTAGTTTACAAGTGGAATGCAAGCTAAGAATAGCAAACAATCTGGTATTACAAGTGAATGGGGGGAAAAAGGTTTATCAGAGAATCTTAACGTGTTATCTGTTAATTTTGTTTATTAAATTTACTTGCTGCTCATAATTAATCATATAGAAATGTCCTTATAATTCTCTGCGTGTTTCAAGAGACATTAAAAAACTTTTGAGATTGTAATATAAAATGTTTAATTTTATGTGGTAAAGCAACTTTAGAATTTGCTTTAACTATTTAGTTTGTCTCCTTTGCCTGCAAATTAACTGAGTTTTGTATAACTGAATGGGCACCACCATTTTGAAACCTAAGTTTCCTTTATCTAAACTTGTCTCCTTATTACAATAAGGCAAACAATTGTGTGCAAATAATAGCTGTGTGGAATATAGCAATGTTAAAGGGATGTTAAACCTGATAAATAAAATGACCTTATTGGTATATTTTATAAAGCAATTGGTAGCACACCTTATCAGATGAGATTAGATAAGGGAAAACAAGGTTTCAATATGGCAGCACCAATTACTTTCTAGAAACTACAAAGTACTCTACTGAAACTAAAACTTTACACTTATTTCTTCAATATTTAAAAATCACATCTGTATATTATTATCCAACTAATGTTTGCTTTGAATCCATCATTATATCTAGCTTTTATTTACTATTTAATGTCCCTTAACTACGCATGTATGTTGAATATTTACACATGTTCGAAACATCTGTGGAGATGGAATATACAAAAAAACAACAGCAAAGTATTGAAACACTTATTACACTGCGTCTTGCATCATTGGTGTAAATGATTTCCTCATGCTTAAGAAACAAAATAAAAGTTTTGACTGACGTAAAGCCAGAACTATAGGAAATAAATGCAAAAAACAGTATATACCACAAAGCATAAGATAGCATAGTCTTTCTAGTTCTCATTATGTTGAAATGATGTATCAATAGATTTAAATGTGTATAAGACTTTTGAATGTGTTAGAGGATTTTATCATTGCACTATTGCTTGCTTATAATTTTGTTTAACCCCTGCAAAAAGGTTTAAGCACAGGGTTAAAGTTAGCTCCAGATAAGCAATGCACTGTTGTGACCTAGCTGAACAAATCTGGGGAGCTACTGACAAGAGACCTATGTGTGTAGCCAGCTGCTGATGAGTCTATCTAGGTATGTTTTTCTATGAAGAATACCAAGAGAACAAATTGGATAAAAGAAGTAAACTGAAAGTCTCTCTCTGAACCATGAAAGTTTATGTCCCTTTAATGTAGGTTTTTGAGGGGTTTCACTTGAGGTCAGGTAGTGAATATAACTCTTAAAGGGGTAATATAGTCAAAATAAAACTTGATTCAGATAGAGCATACAATTTTAAGCAACTTTCTAATTTACTCCTATTATCAATTCTCTTTCTCTTGGTAACTTTATTTGAAAAAGCAAGAATGTAAGCTTAGGAGCCAGCCCATTTTTTGGTTCAGCACCTGGGCTACATTTAGACACCAATCAGCAAGCGCTCCCAGGTGCTGAACCAAAAATTCATTCTTACTTTTTCAAATAAAGATACCAAGAGAACGAAGAAACATAGATAATAGGAGTAAATTAGTAAGTTGCTTAAAATTGCTCTATCTGAATTATGAAAGTTTAATTTTGTCTAGACTATCCCTTATAAGGCTCGATATAAAGCTCTCCGATCTCATGAGATTATCTAAGATATTTTGTCAGTACTGTGAAGTCCCTCAAAGAATTATAGAAAGGCAAAATGTAGCTTGGTAACTGTTTAGCAATGTCGGGTTCTGTATGTGAGAGACTGAAGTAGAGGACTTCTTTATACTATACAGTAGATAGCTTAAAGGGACACTGAACCCAAAATATTTCTTTCATGATTCAGAAAGAGCATGCAATTTTAAGCAACTTTCTAATTGACTCCTTTTATCAAATTTTCTTCATTCTCTTGGTATCTTTATTTGAAATGCAAGAATGTAAGTTTAGATGCCGGCCCATTTTTGGTGAACAACCTGGGTTGTTCTTGCTGATTGGTGGATAAATTCATCCACCAATAAAAACGTTCTGTCCAGAGTTCTGAACCAAAAAAAGCTCAGATGCCTTCTTTTTCAAATAAAGATAGCAAGAGAACGAAGAAACATTGATAATAGGAGTAAATTAGAAAGTTGCTTAAAATTGCAACTCAGTGTCCCTTTAATGATAGTGGTAGATCACTAAACAGCTAAAACATACAAAAAACTACTTTACATTATTAAAAATGCCCTTTCCCACCCATGACACACTCAGTCATGCCCCCCAACAAGCCTTAGTCCTTATCTTTACCGGACTGTGGCCCTAACCACAATACCTAGTGGGCCACCACCCAGTATATCAGGTGGTGATATAAGTGGTTAAATGTCCCCATTGATTTCTGGTTATGCAGCCCATATGTTCCTCTTAGGCTTTAAAAAGTAAGGACCTAGGTAGGTGAGATATTTTTTTTGCATGCTCCTGTGTCCCCTGCCAGACTTACCCAGTGATTCATCAGAATCTGATTACAAAACTATGTTTTGTTGTTATTTCTCACAGTGATTAATATGAAATATGAATTCTTATTTAGATATCTAAGTGTTGTGGGCAGGTGGCCAATCAAACAGCTCATTAATAAAGATTTAATTCCATAGATGGAAATGTTCACAAATGCACTATATCTAGCAGGGAAGTTTACAGATGTTGTTACAGCAGTTCCAGTTAGCTTAATGTAATGGGAAATGTGTAAAGAGCACATACAGCGCTCAGACTTCCTCTTGCCCAGCACTCTCGCTATAGTAATATTTATCCTCACACAGTACATGTTGTCTCCTTGTAAAGTTCTGCACTACATAAAAGGATAAACCAGATTAAGAGAAAATCAGGAAATATATACATAATTTAAATGGAAATGAAGCCTATTGAGTTTGTAACAAAATATTTAATTATACATCGAAAATAACTTTGTGTTCCTATAATTTAGCTCTGAGAATTGGATGTACACACTGCAGTCTAACCCTGTCACATATCTATAGATAACTGACCTCAACAGAGATGATCAGATAAGGATCTGCTAAAAAAAAAAAAGTGTTTTCTAACGTATTGTAAGTCTTGATTAGCTCAGTGAAAATGTCAAGTGGTGCTTGTAGTTTGGCTATTAAATCAAATCTGCAGTAAACAAGGTGTTCATTTAAAATATCACGGTCACCAAGTATGCCCCTTTGATTTTTTTTTTACCTCAAACCTCTTTGTAACTGGATGTATAATTACATTAAATTATACCATTTTCTGTGCTGTTTACTGAACCATTTATTTTCCTCAACTTTATTTAACCATAGACACTGTAGAACTCATTGCAATGTGATTCAGCCTTCACTCACTTAAGTTGCTATAGGGTTTAGAAAAGCTCTTTTATGGGATTTAGCACACAGGAATACCTACCAACTATCATACAATTTGTGAGACATTCCCAAACTGGAACCTAAGTTCAGCTGTCTAATTTTTCTCTATGATAACCTGAGACAGATAAAAACTCATGCAGAGATTACAATCCCACCTATTTTAGAAATTTCCTTTCAGCAGCCTGGCCACATATGACCCAGAAATGTGCCCAGTCCCACCCTCCAAAATGGACTTTAAAAGCAAATGCTTGACATAATGGTGTATTCAAAGCAAAGATTAGCCTGATAATAATATGGTGCACTGTAGAGCATTACATTAGGTACAAGTGTCAAGGTTCAGTGTCTATAAAGTAATGGGAGCCACCATGTTGTAACCTAGGTATTGGTAAGTTTAAAAGCTTGTTATCGTATCTCTTCTGCTGAGGCCTGTTAAGCACAGTTATAAATTACTCTGTGCACACTCATTGAAAAGCAGCAACTGTTATTGGCTTTTAATGCGTTGGTTATGACTCTATTTGCAATTTGTTTACATATGCTCTGTGTCTACTCATGCAATCTAACAGCTGTCATGAAATAGAGAGAGCTTTTACTACAAGCATTTCAGGTTTTAATAGTGTGTCCTGTTAATGATAGTTGACTAATATTTTTAAATGCAGATTTTTTTTTCCACCTGATTAATAAATATCAATTCAAGGCATGTGCAATTAACAGTTTCATATACTTTGTGTTGACTTTTTAATTTGACTTGCGTGTCCCTTTAATTATAATTTCATGATTCAGACAGAGCATGCAATTTTAAACAGCTTTCCCATTTATTTCCATTAACAAAATCTGCATAGTCTTTTGATATTTACACTTTTTGAGTCACCAGCTCCCACTGAGCATGTGCAAGAATACACAGAATATACGTGTATGCATTTGTGATTGGCTAATGGCTGTCACATGATACTACATGATACAGGAAGAGTGGAAATAAACAAATGAAATTTATCAGAAAAAAAAAAATCTACTACTGATTTGAAGTTCAGAGTAAGTGCTATTGCATTGTCCTTTTATCATGCATTTATTGATTAAGGAAATCTAATGTATTTACTAAACCTTTAATATTTTTAATGAGAAAAATAATTGTAATCCTTAATGATCATTCTAATGATTGTATTTTTAGTTATCACTGTGGAAACTGTGATAAATGCTAATACTGGTTTTCAGGAAGTCAAGAAAATTGATTTTGAAAACTACAAAAATGATGCAAAATGTTGAAAAAACAGCAACATTTGAATGCTACTGAATTTAAGCATACTGTGAAAAAAAAACATATTTGAATAGTTTGAAACAGACTTACAGATTACCTCTTTATGGAATGCTGTAAAATCTTGCACATATTTAAAGGGACATTAAACACTTTGAGATGGTAATATAAAATGATAAATTGTATATAATAAAACAACTCTGCAATATACTTTCATTATTTATTTTGTCATTTTTGCCTGTAATTCCATTCTGAAATTGTGAGCTTTTCCGTTCCTGTTAGAAATGGAAGTGCAGAACACTGTTAAATCCAGCACAACCATTGGCTGCACACTCTAGTGACCTATTTATAACTGACCCTAATTGGCCACAGCAGAGAAGGTAACACAAGTTACAACATGGCAGCTCCCAGTGTTTTATAGACACTAAAACTTTACACTTATTTTGTCACTTTTTAAACAACTAATGAAACTTTAAAAAATACATCTACATGTTAGTCATGGACTAATCTTTTCTTTGAATGCATCATTCTATCTACCATGTATTTAGTGTTTAATGTCCCTTTAAAACAAATTAAAAATGGTCAACCAGCCTAATTTTTTATTGAAGGCTAAAAAAAAGTTATTTATAGCAGATTCACATTGAAAATACATTTTCTTGAATATATTTGAAAACATTTTTTTTTCTAATTGAAATACTTTTGAAGTAGAATTTAAAGTTCAATTGCTTTTAATTATTTTGTTTATTTATTTATTTTGCAATGCACACATCTTTTTTCTGTTTAATGCTGCAGCTCAAGCATTTCTTCATATGTTGCAGCCCATTTGCAATTATCTAATCAAAAGCAGATCCATAGTTTACCCATCACAGGAGTTCAAGAATGCATGACAAACTCTAAAAGAATGCTTGCAGCACATTTAAATTTATGCAGCAGAGATCCTTTTAATTGGATTTAGTTGCTCTGTTCAGCAATTATGTAGGACTTGTTTCATTTGCAAAGAAAAAGCATGGGTTAAGGAAATATTTTTCATCTTTGATCTTGTGTCAAATCCTAGATTGAGACAGTGTTTTTTTTAACACAGCTGTATATAGATTAACTGACCAAATTGAAAGATTATACCTGAAATAGATTAGATTATATTGTCTGGTGGTTGAAAAGGGTGGTGGAATTTAAAGGGACATTATACACTTAGATTTTTCTTTGCATAAATGTTCTGTAGATGATCCATTTATATAGCGCATCTGAGTGTATTTTTGTAAAAATGTATAGTTTTGCTTATTTTTAAATAACATTGTGCTGATTTTCGGACTCCTAACCAAGCCCCAAAGTTTTAGGAGAAAACTGATGTATTCCTCCACCAGCTTGCTCTTGTTTGTGTAAAAGGTCTTTTTATATGCAGAGGAAGGGGGAGGGGGGAGTGTCTGCTTTCACTGGGTGCTACAGTCAACCTAATCAAAAGTGCAAAACTGGGAGCTTCTAGTTCTAAGTAAGTTTTTAAAAGGTTTTATACTGGATTTTTAGATCAGCATCTGTGCATATAATTCTTTATAGTAGTGTCTATTACATGCAGTTATATGAAAATTGGTGTATACTGTCTTTTTAATTATTTTTATCCATGCGTTAAAGTCACAATTAAGTTAAAGGGACATGAAACCCCATACATAATTCATATCGTCAGATCATATAATTTTAAGAACAAATTTACTTTATTTATCAAATTTGCTTTATTCTGGTTGCAGGGCATACAAGCAAACACTGCTGCCATCTAGTGTTCTTGCAAATATATAACATTGTTAAAAGAATGCTTGTAAAACTACTGCCATATAGTGCTTCAGACACATTCACGCTCCTGAGCATACCTACCTGCTTTTTAACAAAAAAATTATAATAGAACTAAATTGGATTTTTGTTTTTATTGCATGCTCTAGCTGAATCATGGATTTTATGTCCCATTAAAGTGATTGTAAAGTTTAAGGAATTAGTGCCCGGTATCTAAAAAATAATCTTAAAAACAGAGGCACTTTAATTCATTAAACTTTACAATGACGCTTCTTTTTAAAAATACCATTGCGTTATGGTAAACATAATGCCAAACCTTCGCCCGCATCTCCAGCTTTCTTTAGCATATCAATGATGAATCTGCATTCCTCCAATTGTTGCCTGCCCCACGAGCTGGATGCCTGAGGGGACGTGTAACTATTGGAGGAAACCGGATTTGTCATTGATCTGCTCAATACAGTAGGAGATGCAGGCGGAGGATCGGCGGTACTTTTTCCATAACGCAATGGTAAGTGTTTTAATAAAGAAGTGTCATTGTAAAGTTTAATAAATTAAAGTGCCCCTGTTTTTATAAGTATTATGTGGCTACACATATGCCTCCCCTGATTGGCTCAGTATCTATGTTCAGCTCTGGATCAGTAGTGTCAATCTAGAAACATTTTCTAACTTCTTTAAAAAAATGAAACACAAAAAGGTATAGACAACCAATAGTGCATTGACAGTATGCAGTAATGCACTATGGCTTTCTTTTAGCAAAATTATAAAACATTTTAATGATATCGATAATATTGGAATTTCAATATTATTAAATGTATAAAAGAAATCATGGTGTTCTATTCCTGGGTCAGCACACCGTAGAACAGGAAATGCTTTTCATTTGTTATAACTAAGGATTAAAATATATTGAGGATTATTATTGAGAATGCAGGTAGATTCATCTATAATCTTTCACATCACTATAAAAATATTTGTACTTATCATTTGGTTTTATTTGATACCAAACCTAGCTTTCTAGGAAAGTTATCTTTAAATCTTTTGAGCTACTGACTAGGATTTCATTCTCACCTGTTTCAGTAAACACATGGAATTTGAAATATTTGTTTAATTGGCAGTTTCTGTGTTTTAATCCTATAGAATTTTTATGAAGTTTTTACATAACATTCCACATGTAGACTCTAGCATCATTTAATTTACCATGTAATACCTTTTTGTTTCCCTCTCCCCCCGCTATATATTTTATATTTTGAAGCAGTATTTTTGAACTGTGCGCAAAAATGTTGGCCTGTGCAATTTTTGGCCAAGTGACTAAAATGTGTGCTCAAATTAATATGGCGTTTTGTCAAGCCTCAAAGGTAGTAAACATCTCTGTCATGAAAGTGTCACGCAAGTGAGCATGGTCCTGTATATTGTTCTCTATTTACATGGGGCATAAGTAAGCACACACTTTCACACACACACACAAACAAACTCTCTGTCATGCACACACACACAAACAAACTCTCTCTCACATGCGCACATACACTTATGCACGCACAAGTGCACATACACAAACTCTCACACACACACACAAACTCATGCATGGACGCGTGCACACACACAAACTTCCTCTCACACACACAAACTCTCTCACACACACACTCATGCACGCGTGCACACACACACAAACTCTCTCTCCCACACTCACACACACAAACTCTCTCACACATACACACACACACACACTCATGCACGCGTGCACACACACAAACTCTCTCTCCCACACTCACACACACAAACTCTCTCTCTCACACACACACACACACAAACTCTTTCACACATACACACACTCATGCACGCACGCACGCACGCACGCACACACACAAACTCTCACACATACACAATTCATCCCAAAGGTGTTCAGTGAGGTTGAGATCAGTGCTTTGTGGAGGGTACTTTGTTTCCTCCACACCAATCTTGTCAAACCATGTCTTCGTAGACCTCACTTTGTGCACAGGGCTCTGTCATGCATTAACAGGAAAGGGTTGTCCCCAAACTGTTGCCACAAATTTAGAAGCACCCAATTATCTAAAATTTGATTGAATCCTGATTCCTGTAGCATTAGGATGACCCTTTACTGGAACTAAGGGGGCTAGCCCAAACCCTGAAAAACAACCCCAGTCCATTATCCCTTCTCCACCAACCTTTTACAGTAGGCACTATGCATTCTGGTAGATAGTGTTCTCCTGGCATCCAGCACACCCAGATTCTCCCATCAGACTGCCAGATAATGAAGCGGGATTCATCACTCCAGAGAACATATTTTTACTTCTCCAGTGGTGGCATGCTTTACACCACTTCAGTTGATTATGAGCATGTTAATGTGATGCTTGTGTGATGGAAATCCATTTCATGAAGCTCCCAACAAACAGTTCTTGTGCTAATGTTGTTTCCAGAGGGAGTTTGGAATTCTGTGGTGAGTTGTGCAACAGATAATAATGATTTTAAGTTCTACAGTACTCTGCAGCCCATCTCTGTGATTTTGCATGATCTACCTGTTTGTGGCTGTGCTGTTGTACTTCAACTTTACAATAATAGCACTTACAGTTGACTAGGGGAGAAATTTAATGACATGACTTGTGGCATACTATGACAGTGTCATGTTTAAAGTTACTGAACTCTTCAATATGATCTATTCTACCACCAGTGTTTGTCTATGGAGATTTCATGGATATGTGCTGAATTTTATAATTGTATGCACCTGTTAGCAATGAGTGTGGCTAAAACACCTGAACCTAATAATTAGTAGTAGTAATTTGGCCATTCATACAGTTTATATATATATATATATATATATATATATATATATATATATATATATATATATATATATATATACATATACATACACACACACATATATATACACATACACACATATATTTATATATATATATATATATATGCAAGTCGAAGGATCAAAGCACTCCAGACAGCGTGCCCGTGATGCGCTTAAGAAAAAACAGTCAAGCTCAGTAGAGCCATGAGCGGCGTTCTGCAAAACTCAACTTCGTAGTAAGAAATATGAAGAACACTTTGTTGTATATACTTGGCGCTAAACTAATGTTATATAATTCTGCACTTTGTGGAGCCCTGCTGTGTGGCTGGCGCCTCTGGCAGATGCCTGGTTGCCCCTAAACATGGCCCGGGGGGGGGGGGGTCAAAGTGTAATGATCATAAAAATAAATATTTACATTTATGAGATCAGATCGATATTAACCACCCAGCCACTATGGACGTTTTAAATTGGAAGTGAAGCAATAGGAATCAAACAAGCACTAGCAGCAGTACTTTACTTACTGGCACTGACTATAACTTATTTGGGGATGCAGATCCGCCTTGCCTGTGTGACTCAACCTCCACGGCTCTACCACCACACATGTCCACGCAGTGCCGCTTTTAACTGCGCACTCGCAGTCAAAATTTTGTGCACGGGGTGGGTGGAGCAGGAGGCTAAGCTGTCTGGTGACACAGGGTGATCATTAATATGTGGACCGGAGTCATCCACACCGGTCCACATATGTCAAGTGCAGGGGCTCCCATCTGCCAATATGCCAGGCCAGGACTTAACTTGTCACTTTCTGGCTGAGCGCTCCTTCTTTCCACAGTTCCACAATGGTTATTAGTTGATGACCCATTGAGAGTGCCCCCAGGGGTACGCGTACAACAGGATGGGAACTGCTGGTATAGGTGATCGTTTCATCTAGCAAAATCAGCTATTTCAAATGACAATAAAAAGCTAAAAAAAACTATTTGTAATCAATTTAATTAACTCCAGCAATTAAAATGAATAAGGAAACACTTTAAAGGGAAGAAAGTACAATGTCCCTTTAAGCATTGGGTTATTCAATTTCAAGGCTGTGAGGGATTAGAAGCATTTATCGAGTCTGTAGAATTATTACCAGATGCTTGTGAAGGGAAAATGTAGAGAAAATAACAAGGAATGGTTTGTGTTTTCTCTTGGGAGACAGCTGCATGTTACAGCCTTGAGACAGATAATAAGAAATAGTTTAAACGTTTTGTTATTAAAGGGACAAAGTCAAAATGATTTGCAATTTTAAGAGACTTTTCCATTTTCTTCTATTATCAAATCATTCTTTGGTATCCTTTATTGAAATGCATACTTACGCAGTCTCAGGAACAGCTATGCACTGCTCTATGCTAGGCACAAATGCCTCTTGGTGGCTACACACACATGCCTCTTGTCATTGGCTTACCAGATATGTTCAGCTAGCTCCCAGTAGTAAATTACAGTGGTTACTTTATCAGTAAATCTACATTAAATGAAGACATTTTTTATATGTAAATGTTTGATATTAATATATTGTATTTTTTTCCCTGTGGGTGCTAGTTTTTTAACTGAACTTTTAGCCAGATGGTCACATTGTTTCCTTAGTTATAAATCTCCAAAATATATTGCCAACCCATATAGAAATAGCAGATCTTATTTATGAATACACTCCAGCAAAACATGACAGTGTGTCTGCATTGTGTTAAACATTAAAAGCATGGTTATAGTGTACTTAATGTAAACTAGTTGACATTTAAATTTAGGAGAATTTTAAACAGAACTCTTGTGGCATTACATCCAATGAACAGTTGCTAAGTTTGGCATAAATTGCTTGGCCATATTAGGTTATTTGGATATAAGCCAGCAATCAGTGGACCTTGGCTTTTATTTTGCTAATCGTGGAATGTCCATGTTTAATTTTTTTAAGTGAGTACTGCTGTGTTTAACTTACGTATAAGGCTATCTCCAGTTAAATCTAGGGTGCCCATAACACAGTTGCCTTGTGTAATTACACCACAATTTTTTTTTACGTTCTCATAGTCACAAAATTCATGTGGCAATGACTGTAAGCTGCATAATTAATGCTGGCCTGCATTAAAAAGGTACAAAATTGTAGCTCGTATTACAGGCATAGTAGAGAGTATACAGAAATTTAATTTTTCGGTTCCCTGAGGGTATTTTAATGTTAAATAGATTTTAATTAATGTTTCATATACTATTTATATGCAGACTTGTTGACACATATTGGTACCCAGAATTTGTGTATTGTTGGAATTTTTCCAACAACTGACCATTAATTAGCAATAAAGGTAATTATTGGTTATTTGTTGAGGGCCAACAGATTCTGCAGCGCTATAAACATAGGTGGTATACAAGGTAACATTTATAAGAATCAAATAGGTAGTGGGCCCTGCCGAGAGTCGAACTGTTGCAGTGAGCACTTATGAAGGTGATCTGCAAACAGTTGGGCTCTTAGGCTTATATGCTAAGGGGGTTCATGACGGATAGCAATGGAGGAGATTAACTGGTATTAGGAAAGGTTAGTTTAGGATGTATGCATCCCTGAACAGTAGAGTCTTTAGGGAGCGCTTGAAGCTTTCAAAATTATGGGACAGTCTTGTGGAGCGAGGCAGAGAGTTCCACAAGATG